>NC_057797.1:52878123-53051102 GCF_018294505.1 Triticum aestivum | reverse complement strand
CAGATTAACAGTTAACTATGTATTAAGCCGAGAAGATCTGGGTGAGAGCTCAAGATGGGGAACGGAAGAGGAGAGTGAACATGAAAGAGAAGTGCAGGGTGGGTGGGGTGGGCTGACCAGAGCTAGGTGAGTTAATCGCGAACAGAAGCTTCTCTGCACAGAACAGCTTCTATCCCAGTGGTCGGACCGACGCTGCAAAAAGGACATGCATATATGTGGTGATATATTTGCTACAATTAAGTGATACGGAGAACTATACACAGCACGTCGTACTATACATTTCGAATCTAAATGCAGGTGCATGGTGAAGATGTAGGGGGGTGCAGCACCTAGGATCCCCTATGCAATTCCCGACACCTCACAAGCTTATTTTATAAGCCGCCCCCAATACTCACTGAAGCCGCTGAACAAATTAATCCTTACGTCGCAACGAATATGGGGAATGGTTTCTAAATAATCTAGGAAGGGGGCGGCTTATGCCATAAGCCGCCAAAAGAACTAAGCCTCAGTACAGGATGCAGTGTGCAAATAATATCCCTGTTGATAATGTTGCAAGTTGTTAACAGGGGAGGAACTTGAATATGGTCTGTGAAGTACAAATAATGATTAATTAATTATCCAATTCAGTTCCGTTAAATATAAAACCTCACAAACAGATGCAAGAACATAAAGTTCAACCGACATTTCCTTCCTAACATCAGGTGTCATATACAGCAAGAAAGGAAACACGGTGACCCAAATCTATCACACATTATTTGGAATCATGATATCAAATGTTAATGTTCAATAATTTCTAACATTTTAGAGTTAAATATGTGAGTCAAGAAGAACTAGGACACAAGAACAGCACCATATTACCTAATCGAGTTGAAGTTGAAGATGGCATGGGCTGCCCAGTTTGTGTCAAACTGGATGGCTGCTGCACGCTATAACCATTGTTAAGGAAATCGTTAACTGGTAGCTGCTCGGTCGGCTGGTGAGTGGGGGATTATTAGGCTAATCGGCAAGTTAATCGGACATTTAATCAATTAATCGAACGATTTATCTGGTAATCAGCTACTCGGGACCCTATGAGTAGGGATTAATCGACAAGTTAACTGGTTAATCGGATGAATTCTTGAACAGGGGCTATAACCATATTCACTCCAACCCCCATTGCGGCCACTCTCATTCCACATGTTTAGCTGGGGTTGCTGTAGAAGGGTTAACATATATCTTATTGAGGAGATGGCAAAATGGACACATCTCTAATAGTAGCAAGATGATTAGAGGATGACTACCACACTGTTTGGAACAGTATCCCTCGATGAAAGATGATCATTCAGCACATCATTCTGAGCAGACTCAGCTGCAGCTTCCTCATTACACGGCCTAAAGCAAATTAAGAGGCAAAATGTCAAGTGCCATGTGATAAAATAAGTGAAGAACTGGTTTAACAAATCTTTTTTACTTGAGTGTATGAAGGTCAACAGAAGCAGAGCAAAAGATAAACATGCCTTGAACTTGGAGCGGTATTCAGATATTTTGAGAATGCACAGGAAATGACATCAAAAGAAGTGGATCTCCCGCCACAAGATGGTTCGATGACTTCCTGCTTCCTTCCAATTTTAAAACGAACAACCGGAATGGGACCAAAAGAAATGGATCTCCCACAGCCATATGCTTTGATGGATTCCAGCTTCATTTTTCGAATATCAACACCAACAAGTAATGCATCATTATCCCGAGACTCCGCCTTAGACACGAGATAGACAACATCACCGCCGTAAAAACCAAAGGTCCGGAAGCTTGTACACTTCAGTTTTCCCAATGTCCATTTCTTGTCTGTATCATTCCATAGATGAGATTGCAGCACAGAGGGTTCAGGTGGGGAGGCTGATATTTCGTCAACATGAAGAATGTGACTACTTTCCCAATAGTCCCAATCAATGCTCCTAAACATTGTCCGGATCTTCCAGCCAGCAGGTACAGGCTGCACAGGTTTGTCATCTGTAACGTCGTCCATATCATCAAGACTGAGGAGCTCTGCATCATCGATGGTATCTGCAACATCAAAAATCATGGCCGTCTTCAAATTGTTCTTTCTGACAACGGGGAACCATCTGAGACGGTGTTCGATCTCGATGAAGTTGATGTAACCATCGGTGAAGCCAATGACGTCCCGCACTTGCCGTGCTTGGCTTTTCCGGTGCAGGTCGAATTCGGCCTTGGGCAGCGGGATGAAACGGGTTACAGGCTCCTTTTAAAGCAAATTGCAGACGACAATGCCGCACCAGAGGTCGACCCATCCTACCGTGCTCCTTCCGAGCAAGATCACCTTGTCAGTTAGAATTGGCAGCTCCAGTGGCAGGACATCCGGGTGGGTCTGCAGCTGCACGTGCTTGGTGCTCCACTCGTTTGTCTCCGACGAGAAGATGTGCAGGTTGTAGCGCCTGTTGAGTTGTCACGTTACGTTTGTACCCATGTGATGTATATCTGGTCATTGTTGTAACTAGTAGTCCTAGTCTTCAGGAGGTTTCCTAGTCTAGCGCCACCTCCTGTGATCGTGCCCTGCATGTAGGGCTGCTTCCTTGTATATGTAACTGGTCTGCCGATGGCATTGCAACACGAGATCCATATTCCAGTTTGGTATCAGAGCGATGGTTACTCCTCCATCCTCTTCGCGCGAGGCTGACGCTGATCAAGCCGTTGCTGCCGCAGCGCAGGCCGCCGCCGATGCCGCAGCCGCCGCCGCTGCCACTCTCCCCGCCGTTGATCTGCGCCCCCGCGCTCCGGCCACCGTCGACGCCTTCGGCTCCGCGGGCCTTCCTCTTTCCACCCTCCTACCCAACACTGTGAGCCTGCCTTCCTCCTCCAACCCCACACCACCCCTCCCTACCAGCGTCGCGGGCGTCATCGACTTCAAGCTCGCCCTCGACGGGGCCAACTTTGCCCGCTGGCGCAACTACATCACCCTTCTGCTCAAGCGCTACCACGCGGAGGACCACGTCCGATCCGGCTCGGCCGGTCGTCTGGCCGATCCCGACTGGCGCGACGACGACAACACTATCGTTCTCTGCTTCTTCTCCACCATTGAGGGGGACCTTCTCGACGTTGTCGCGCCGGCTGGCTCCACTGCCTTCACTATCTGGTCTCGGCTCCACGAATACTTTCTGGACAACGAGGCCGAGCAGGCCATGCACCTCGGCCAGGAGTTCCGCGCGACCACCCGCGGCGATCTCAGCGTCAACGACTACTGCCGCCGTCTTCAGGGTCTCGCCGCCGCACTCGCCGACGTCCGGGAGCCGGTCACTGACCGCACCCTGACTCTGCAGATGCTCGACGGCCTCGGTCCCAAGTTCGCGATGCAGGCCGCCATCATCCAATCCACCGTGCCCCTTCCGACGTTCAAGCAGGCGCGCTCTCGGCTCGTCCTCGCCGAGCTCTCCATCGACAAGCGCGCGCGGGCCGAGGGGGCCCAGGTCCTTGCCGTTCAGCATGAGGACCACGGTGAGCGCGGCGGTGCTCGTAGCGGCGGTGGCGACCGCGGTGGTGGTGACCGTGGCGGCGACCGCGGCCCCAACGGCGGCGGCGGGCGCGACGACCAACTTGGCGCCGGCCGTAACCAGCGTGGCGGTCGAGGGCATGGGCACGGCCGCGGGCGCGGCGATGCTCCCGCCGGACGCGGCGCCGGCGCCCAGCCATGGCTTGGGTACTTCGCGCCGATGGGGTTGCCCTTCCCTCCGCCGCGCTTGCCTTGGATCCCTCCGAACTCTGCCGGCGTCCTCGGCCCCCGTCCTGGCGTTCCGCATCAGGCGTACCCGTTGATATTGAGCCACGCGTTGGCGCCGCCAGCGCCCTCTGGTCCCTCCGCCTATGGTGCTGCTCCCTCCCGGCTGGGATGCGGCCTCCATGTACCACGCCGCCCCCAGCTACGGCTCCGCCTTCCCCGCCCACGCCGAATGGATCATGGATACCGGTGCCGCCTCCCATGTCACTGGGGTCCCAGGTACCTTGACCTCTTGTCATTCCCTTTCAGCTCCTTATACTCATCACCTCATTGTTGGCAATGGCTCTCGCCTTCCTGTTCTTGCGATCGGTAACACACACCTCCCTCCCAAGCCTTTTTATTTGCGTCATATATTACTGTCTCCTAACATTGTTAGAAATCTCATATCTGTTCGTAAGTTCACCCGTGATAATTTATGCTCGGTGGAATTTGGCCCCCTTGGTTTCTCCGTGAAGGACCTAGCCACCAAGGTGCTGCTCCTGAGGGTCAACAGTGACGGCGATCTCTATCCCTTCTCCGAAAATAAAGGCGCTACCACCTCCACCGCCCTCACTATCTCCGTATCTGATTTATGGCATAGGCGGCTTGGGCACCCTAGCTCCTCCTCATTTTCTCGTTTTTCCTTAGATTTCCTTTCTGCTTGTAATAAGGATGATCGCTCCCTGCACTTGTGTGATGCATGTCAGTTAGGCAAACATACTCGGAAGCCTTTTCCCGCATCTACATCTTATACTTGTGCACCGTTTCATTTAATTCATTGTGATTTATGGACATCTCCCATTGTTAGTCATTCGGGCTACAAGTACTATCTCGTGATTGTGGATGATTACACGCATTACTCGTGGACTTTTCCTCTACGTGTGAAAGATCGTGGATGTCGCCTAGAGGGGGGGTGAATAGGCGCTTTAAAAATAATTATGGTTTAGGCTTGAACAAATGCCGAATAAACCTAGCGGTTAATTTGTCAAGCACAAAACCTACAACAACTAGGCTCACCTATGTGCACCAAGAACTTATGCTAAGCAAGATAAACTACTAGGTGATAGCAAGATATATGACAAGAAACAATATGGCTATCACAAGGTAAAGCGCATAAGTAAAGAGCTCGGGTAAGAGATAACTGAGGCACGCGGAGACGATGATGTATCCCGAAGTTCACACCCTTGCGGATGCTAATCTCCGTTTGAAGCGGTGTGGAGGCACAATGCTCCCCAAGAAGCCACTAGGGCCACCGTAATCTCCTCACGCCCTCGCACAATGCAAGATGCCGTGATTTCACTAAGGGACCCTTGAGGGCGGTCACCGAACCCGTACAAATGGCAACCCTTGGGGGCGGTCACCGAACCCGTACACTTTGGCAACCCTTGGGGGCGGTCACCGGTACCCGTCAAATTGCTCGGGGCGATCTCCACAACCTAATTGCAGACCCCGACGCTTGCCTGGAGCTTTACACCACAATGATTGAGCTCCGAACACCACCAACCGTCTAGGGCGCCAAGGCACCCAAGAGGAACAAGCTCTAGGGTGCCCAAACACCCAAGAATAATACGCTTCTAAACTTCATTTCCACGTATCACCGTGGAGAACTCAAACCGATGCACCAAATGCAATGGCAAGGGCACACGGAGTGCCCAAGTCCTTCTCTCCCAATCCCACCAAAGCAACTAATGCTAGGAAAGAAAATGAGAGGAAGAACGAAAGAAGAACACGAAGAACTCCAAGATCTAGATCCAAGGCGTTCCCCTCACTTAGAGGAGAAAGTGATTGGTGGAAACATGGATCTAGATCTCCTCTCTTTTTTCCCTCGAGAACTAGCAAGAATCATTGGAGGCATTGAGAGTTAGCAAGCTCGAAGAAGGTCAACAATGGGGGAAGAACACGAGCTAAAAAGGATTAGGTTCATTGGGGAAGAAGACCCCCTTTTATAGGTGGGGAAAAAATCCAACCGTTATGCTCACAGCCCGCACAGAGCGGTACTACCGCTCCAAGGAGCGGTACTACCGCTAGGGCGGAAGTACCCCTTTGAAAAACAACAGCGAGGAGGCAAAATGCCAGAAGAACCGCCGGAGCGGTACTACCGCTCGTCCTCACGGTACTACCGCTCGACCTCACGGTACTACCGCAAATGGTAGCAGTACTACTGCTTGCGAGCGGTACTAAAAAAATACATCCGGGCCTACCACCGCAAGACTTGGGACGAGTTTTTGGTCCGGAGCGGTACTACCGCTGTAGGAGCCGCGGTAGTACTGCTCTGGAGCGGTTGTAAAAAATTACATCCGCTCCAATTCGCGGTAGTACCGCTACAGCCTTTTCAGAACACCAAAACTGCCACAACTTTTGCAAACGGACTCCGAATTCGATGAAACCAAGTTTGTTGGAAAGCTAGCAACAAGGGATAACACAATCTTGAAAGAAGTATCAATAAGAAGAAAATTAGAAAAGGCCCATAATAAAATGGTGAGGACCCTTCCTCGGATAAGACCGATAAAACCTACAACACAGAAAACATCATAGAAGACGCATGCGAACTCCGTTTTCGATGAAACCAAGTTTGTTGGAAAGCTAGCGACAAGGGCTAACACAATCTTGAAAGAAATAACAATAAGAAGTAAATTAGAAAAGTCCCATAAGAAAATGGTGAGTACCCTTCCTCGGATAAGACCGGTAAAACCTACATCACCGAAAACATCATAGAAGACGCATGCGAACTCCGTTTTCGATGAACTCAAGCTTGTCATCAAGATGACCATAAGCTCTAAGACTCACAAATAGAACCAAACAAGAACTAAGAAACATGAGGCAAGGATGCAATGGTTTGATCTCTCGACGAACGATACGATCAAGCTACTCACTTGAGAGCCCCCCTTGATAGTACGGCTATCGATCCTATAACTCGGTCTCCCAACTACCACCATGAGACCGGTAAAATAGAAAACCTATCAAGGGAAAACCTTTGCCTTGCACATGATCCACTTGAGTTAGATGAAGAGGATCTTGTCTTCCTCAAGATGGACCACCTTTCTTGATTGCGTTGGGTCAATGAAGACTAGATGATTGCTCCCCTATACTCCACTATGGGTGAGCCACTCTTCGGCACATCTTCACAAGTCCATTGACACCATAATGGATGGCAGCTTCAAGCACTTGATCTCTTCGTGATTCTCCACTTGAAATTGCACACGACAATCTTGATGACGATCACCACTTGATGTCATCCTTCCCATGGATTGTATGATATCATCCTCTTGACGCAAGCCCATGGACACGTACCTAACCCCACATAGACTCTCACATAGACCATGGGTTAGTACACAAAGTGCAATGCACAATGCTTACCATACCATGGGATCACTTGATCCCTCTCGGTACACCATCTACACTTTGTGAGTTGATCAACTTGATTCACTCTTGACTTAGTCTGATCAACCTTGAATCTTTCCAACTCTCTTCGTTTGGATGATGTCTTGAAGGTAAACATGAATGATCACACAATCTTCTTCTTCAAGACATGCTTGCAATAAGCTCAACTGTCAAATGACCAATCTTTGGATAATTCCTTGAATAGCACCTTGGTCGACACAAACTCTCCTTGAAACCAACACATGTACTCCAAGAAAAGCCTATGGACAAAACCTTCAAATATAACTCAAGGAAACCATTAGTCCATAAAGATTGTCATCAATTACCAAAACCAAACATGGGGGCACCGCATGTTCTTTCAATCTCCCCCATTTTGGTAATTGATGACAATCACTTTCACGAGAGTTTATACAAGGAATTATGCATCACCAAGCAATGCAACAACCAATAATGCATGTGTATGAGATGCAAATGCTTAGGAACAAAACCAAAGCAAGGAGAAAACTCTGAAGACTTCTCCACAAAACTCTCTGAAACTTCTCCCCCATTTGCATCGATTGCCAAAATGGGCGAAAAGCATAGAAGGCCAATATAAATTGTGTTCCTCCATAAATTGTGTATTTCTCAACAAGAGAGTGGAATGCAATACACATATCCAACGGTAATACTTGGAGGAAGACCAACTATATTGAGGCACCAAAATTGCTAAAGGAATGATATGCCACAAGGACATAACAAAGAGAGAAACAAGCAATCAAGCAATCAAAAGATACCAATTGAAGCAAGCTATCAAAAGATACCAATTGAACCAACTAGGCCAAAGATCGTACGAGCTACATGAATAAAGGATATTATGATAAGAGCAAAGGAGTGTTCTAAAGAAACTAGAGAAGCTCCCCATGATTTGTGCACACATAAGAATTTTTGTATTTGGATACAAAGTGCACAAAATAGGATCATAGCTCCCCCAAAATCAATAGAAACTTACAACAAGTGCAAGTGAGCATATAGGAAACTAAGCCTAGTACATGTAACGAACACATGGTTGAGCAATAAGTGAAAAAGGCAACTTAAGAATGGGCTCAACCAAAATGATGTGTGTGAGTCAAGGCAATGCACTTGAGAAGACTAATGTATGGATGAGCATTAAGCATCAATAAAGTCTTGAAAAAATGAGGCAACACAATGCAAGGCCTATCATTCCCACATACAACTAGCAAATGGGTTCACAAGCTAACTAATAAGCATATAAAGAACCTATGCTTGTGACAACCCATGGTGAAGATAGAAGATGAAAGCCTCATCAAGACGAGAGATACCAATTAAGATGGAAAAAGCCTCGTAGAGATAAGCATGAGGAAAATAATCTTCACCACACAAGAGTGCATCAAGATGCAACGAGATACGATACGCACTCAAGGCAAAAGCTTTCATGGAGCCACCAAAGAAATAACATAAGAAAGGCAAGATGGGCGTGAAAGAAAGGATATCATCTAGAGATGTAATTTCTCTCACGTGTATAATGTTCTAGGTAGATGAAATCATGATGATATATATCTACAAAGAAGGATGTACACCCAAAATAGTTACAACATGAAGGAACAAGATATCCAAACGGAAGTCATACATATACCAATAAGATATTTGCTTGAGAGCATAGCACAAGGCTAGATATGGTCTTATTGCATATAAATGAATTCCAACCACACGAACATCAAAGACATCACAACTAGCAACAAGACATCATTGTTGGGATGCTTTGAGAAAGGAAACAAGTATCACAAGAGAGAATGGATAACATGCCATGATACAACCTACGAAAGGTTGATGCAAGAAATGTGTGCATGAAGTAGATGATGATACTTGTTACCGAGATACCATTGGATGGATGTAGTAGATGCCAATTAAAGGTAGATAGTAGTTCATTAATCATCCTAGCATGACTCCAATAAGCACATGGTGACACCACCTTCCTTGTGAGTGAGCCGAGCATCCAATGCATCTCCACTTGTTCCTAGAACAACAACACAAACAAAATGGTACCCAAACTCATTGGGACCAAAGAGTTAGAGAACCAACAACACATAGGACAAACTCCACATAAATATGTGCATATAGATATGAAAATGAATTTCATGCACATCTCATCCAATTTGAGACTTGGTGGAGTTCCCCCTATATATTGGGTCAAAGAAAGAAAACATGCCAAAGAAACTACAAGAAGTAAATATGCATGCTCAAGACTTTCAAGAACCGAGACCAAAAGACAAAGAAATACCAAGCGAAGAAAAGATACCAAATGAATAAATCATCACTTGGAGGATATCCATAAAAGATACATCAAGGAATGAGATATCCATTGATACACTCAAAAGAAAGATGTCAAACTCCCAAAAGAGAGGATGGTTCCAAACAAACCGAGCTCTCTACAAAGTTTCATGATGGCACAAGGTACCCAAAAGAAATGACTTGCCTTCACCGACACACATTTGATAAGGATCACAAGATGAGTGTTTATAGAAAATAGGATAGCTCCCCCAAGACTAGTGCATTATAGAGAATTTGCATTTGAATACAAAATGCACAAGGTGGGATCACCACTTTCACTATATCTAGAAAACACTAGACAAGGTCAAGAAATAACAAGATCCACAAGTGGTATGGAAGACAAAGGGAGTTGACACAATCCTAGGCAAGAGATAAAGCAAATAAAAGCAAAGGCCAATGTAAAGATGATCAATAATTTCTACCACACATAAGTGAGTACCAATTGTCAAAAGACAAGAAGTATTTGGAAATAATTCCCGGTGGTAGATAACAAGGATATCCGACATCATCTTCACACCAAACAAAAAGCAAATTGCAACTTGTAGAGCTAACATGCCACCTAGGAACAAGATAATTTACAATATCAACTCTAGGTGACAATATCTCAAATGTACACATTTTCTAGGCTAGTAATATACACATAGCATATTACTCCCCCATAATGTGATACCAATTAAAGGATAAACAAGAGGCAATTAAAGGATCCAACAAGAGATAATTAATGGACTATTTAGAATTTGAATTTCTCATGAGAAGACATACCACATAGCGACTAGATAAGCTTGCAATATAAATTCTAAGTGGTATTCCCCATGTACCCACCTTTATAGGATTGTGAAGGTGCACAAAGCACATCACTCCCCCATAATGGGATATTCCATTAATCTCTCACAAGAGCCAACTAAGAAATAAACAAGATGCAAAAGGCTCAACGCATGACACACACGTACATGATGTGCAAACCAACACACACATACTTGATTGCTCAAGATAATCAAGTTGGAAGCACAACATATACAAACACATGCAAGGAACAAAGCCAAACATGCAAAGGGGCAAGTAACTTTCAATGTAAACAATTTAAGCACGAGTTACCGCAAGGAGGAACATTGGATATAAGATAGAAACTTGATAATCCGAAATGACTTGGCTTGAGACAATAAGAATGATGAAGTCCCCTTAATTCTTCATAATGTAGCCAAGTCTCCAATGACCTCCAACATCACCTATTGATCAAGTTTGAGCTTGTTGGTCCCCAACCAAGTTGGGTCCTAAGAGGTTAGTCACAATAGGCTTGGCTACCCAAATGGTTCTTTGCTTCAAATCACTTTGAGTACCAACAAACTTGGCAACCACATTGCCAACCTTATCCTTCCCAAAAGAATAGACATCATCAATAATAATTGGGTTGGATAAGTTACCACTAGTGCATGAAGAAGCGAGGTGACCTTTCTCGCGACATAGGTAGCAACGTCTACTCTTCACTTTCTTCTCACTTGATTTCTCAACTTGAGAAGCATAAGCTTGAGTCTTCTGGGAAGAGGCTTTTCTTCAACTTGAGGTTGAGAATGAGAGTGAACTTGTGGCCGCTTCCCTTGTTGCTTGTCACTAATGGGCTTCTTCTTCAATGGGCAAGATCTAACATGATGCCCTTCTACTTTGCACTTGAAGCAAACAATCTTGGCCGAATTCTTGACTTGTTCTTGGCCCTTCTTTTTGTTCACCTTGGACTTCTTCTTCTTGTTGGAGTTGAATCCAAGTCCACCTTTGTCATTGGGGGATTTTTGCACACTCAAGATATTGTTGAGTGTGAATTTCCCTTCATGACTCTTTTCCAAGTCTTTCTTCAAAGAAGTGACTTGGGCCTTGAGCTCTTTGATTTCCTCTACATGGTTAGTCTCAACACAAGTACTAGAGGAAGTATAAGCTTCATCGTTAGAGCAACAAGGCAAGGAAAGCAATTCATCACAAGATGTACCAACATTATGCATGGATGAATCGCGAGGACTAGCACAAGGCAATATAGCATTTTGAATAAAAGTAGTGCTAGTATCCACATGAGGCTCACTAGATGTTACCTTAGCAAGCATGGCCTCATGAGCTAACTTTAGCACATTATGGGATACTAGAAGATCATCATGAGAGCTTGTGAGCTTTACATGATTTTCTTCCAACATCCCATAATTGCTAGATAGCAACTCAAGTTGAGCCCTTAGCTCAACATTCTCCTTCAAAATGGATGCTTCACAAGAGATAGAGTTAGTAGCACAAGCATCATCATTAACAACAAGAGGAGAGGACACCTTGGAAAGCTCTTTTGAATACGAAGCTTTAAGTTGAGCATGAGACTCGGTGAGTTTGATGAGCTCACTCTTAATGACCCTTGAGCCATTTTCGAGGTGCTCAAAGTCCCCAAGGAATTTAGCATGTGCAACTTCAAGCTCCTCATTTTTTATTTCAAAATCATTGGCCACCTCAAGAGCTCTATCACGAGATTCCCTCACTCTAGATAATTCTAGAGCAAAAGTCTCCTCAAGAGATTCCTTGGTGGTTTGTTCAAGTTCGAAGAGCTTGGGAGAGGTCCGCGATCTCATTAGCGTAATCACGCTCATGACCTTCCATTTTATCAATGGTGACCTCATGCTCCTCAAGACGAGATTCCAACTCATCAATATATTTCTTGCCCTCAATGGCAATGGACATGATTTCCATGAAGTTGGAACGAGCAATTTTATTTTTATTAAGATCTTTAAAAACCATTTCCCCCTTAATTTTTAAGGAGGCAACATTATCATTCTCTTCATCATTATCCTTATCATCATTAGCATCAACATCATCATCAAGAGACATATTGGGTTTCAAAGTAGGAGATACCTTTGAAGCCTTAGCCATAAGGCAAAAAGCAATAGATGATGATGTAGGATCCCTTGAAGCACCATTTAAAACCACATCTTGTTCCATTGAGTGTTGGGTTTCCTCTACATTGTTAGCACCACAACTCGAGGAAATACAAGCATTTTTATCATAGCAACAAGATATAGCAAGCATATCATCATGAGATTTAGTCAAACAATTTCTACAAGATATGCACGGACTATCAACACAAGCATGTGAAACATGTATGGTGCTCGAAGTGTTAAAGTCCAAAGAAGAAGCATTGCAATAAGATAGTGATGAAGGATCATCCACAATAAGCATACTATCATCATTGCAATGACCAACACTACTCACCATATCATTACCTTGTGGCAAACCACATGTAGGTGAAGTAGAAGAAGTTGAGAAGACTATACGGCCGGATGTGGAGGGAGAACAATCATCCCCACAAAACTTGGACACGCCATATTTATCTTGAAGCTTTGTCCACAACTCATGGGCATCCTGGAACAGCATGAGTTGAAATATAACTACATTGCTCAAAGCATCGAAAAGCACATTAGAAGCTTGAGCATTGAGATAAGAGTTTTTCTCATCCTCTAAAGATAATCTTTGGGGATCCTTTGGAGGAGAAAAACCCATATCTACAATTCGCTCTAAATTTGGGTCCATGACCCTAAAGAGATTAAGCATGCGAATTACCCAAACATCAAAATTTGTGCCATCGAAACTAAGAGTGTCAGAGAATCCTAATCCCCTAGTCGACATCTTTACTCTCTAGGCGGTTAAGCCTAAAAAGAGAGACGAGGCTCTGATACCAATTGAAAGATCGTGGATGTCGCCTAGAGGGGGGGGTGAATAGGCGCTTTAAAATAATTACGGTTTAGGCTTGAACAAATGCGGAATAAACCTAGCGGTTAATTTGTCAAGCACAAAACCTACAACAACTAGGCTCACCTATGTGCACCAACAACTTATGCTAAGCAAGATAAACTACTAGGTGATAGCAAGATATATGACAAGAAACAATATGGCTATCACAAGTAAAGTGCATAAGTAAAGAGCTCGGGTAAGAGATAACCGAGGCACGCGGAGACGATGATGTATCCCGAAGTTCACACCCTTGCGGATGCTAATCTCCGTTTGGAGCGGTGTGGAGGCACAATGCTCCCCAAGAAGCCACTAGGGCCACCGTAATCTCCTCACGCCCTCGCACAATGCAAGATGCCGTGATTCCACTAAGGGACCCTTGAGGGCGGTCACCGAACCCGTACAAATGGCAACCCTTGGGGGCGGTCACCGAACCCGTACACTTTGGCAACCCTTGGGGGCGGTCACCGGTACCCGTCAAATTGCTCGGGGCGATCTCCACAACCTAATTGGAGACCCCGACGCTTGCCCGGAGCTTTACACCACAATGATTGAGCTCCGAACACCACCAACCGTCTAGGGCGCCAAGGCACCCAAGAGGAACAAGCTCTAGGGTGCCCAAACACCCAAGAGTAATACGCTTCTCAAACTTCACTTCCACGTATCACCGTGGAGAACTCAAACCGATGCACCAAATGCAATGGCAAGGACACACGGAGTGCCCAAGTCCTTCTCTCCCAATCCCACCAAAGCAACTAATGCTAGGGAAGAAAATTAGAGGAAGAACGAAAGAAGAATAAGAAGAACTCCAAGATCTAGATCCAAGGGGTTCCCCTCACTTAGAGGAGAAAGTGATTGGTGGAAACGTGGATCTAGATCTCCTCTCTCTTTTCCCTCGAGAACTAGCAAGAACCATTGGAGGCATTGAGAGTTAGCAAGACCGAAGAAGGTCAACAATGGGGGAAGAACACGAGCTAAAAAGGATTAGGTTCATTGGGGAAGAAGACCCCCTTTTATAGGTGGGGAAAAATCCAACCGTTATGCTCACAGCCCGCACAGAGCGGTACTACCGCTGCAAGGATCAGTACTACCGCTAGGGCGGAAGTACCCCTTTGAAAAACAACAGCGAGGAGGCAAAAGGCCAGAAGAACCGCTGGAGCGGTACTACCGCTCGTCCTCATGGTACTACCGCTCGACCTCACGGTACTACCGCAAATGGTAGCAGTACTACTGCTTGCGAGCGGTACTAAAAAAATACATCCGGGCCTACCACCGCAAGACTTGGGACGAGTTTTTGGTCCGGAGCGGTACTACCGCTGTAGGAGCCGCGGTAGTACTGCTCTGGAGTGGTAGTAAAAAATTACATCCGCTCCAATTCGTGGTAGTACCGCTGCAGCCTTTTCAGAACACCAAAACTGCCACAACTTTTGCAAACGGATCCGAATTCGATGAAACCAAGTTTGTTGGAAAGCTAGCGACAAGGGCTAACACAATCTTGAAAGAAGTATCTATAAGAAGCAAATTAGAAAAGTCCCATAAGAAAATGGTGAGGACCCTTCCTCGGATAAGACCGGTAAAACCTACAACACCAAAAACATCATAGAAGACGCATGCGAACTCCGGTTTCGATGAAACCAAGTTTGTTGGAAAGCTAGCGACAAGGGCTAACACAATCTTGAAAGAAATAACAATAAGAAGTAAATTAGAAAAGTCCCATAAGAAAATGGTGAGTACCCTTCCTCGGATAAGACCGGTAAAACCTACAACACCAAAAACATCATAGAAGACGCATGCGAACTCCGTTTTCGATGAACTCAAGCTTGTCATCAAGATGACCATAAGCTCTAAGACTCACAAAGAGAACCAAACAAGAACCAAGAAACATGATGCAAGGATGCAATGGTTTGAGCTCTCGACGAATGATACGATCAAGCTACTCACTTGAGAGCCCCCCTTGATAGTACGGCTATCGATTCTATAACCCGGTCTCCCAACTACCACCATGAGACCGGTAAAATAGAAAACCTATCAAGGGCAAACCTTTGCCTTGCATGATCCACTTGAGTTAGATGAAGACGATCTTGTCCTCCTCAAGATGGACCACCTTTCTTGATTGCGTTGGGTCGATGAAGACTAGATGATTGCTCCCCCATACTCCACTATGGGTGAGCCACTCTTCGGCACATATTCACAAGTCCATTGACACCACAATGGATGGCAGCTTCAAGCACTTGATCTCTTCGTGATTCTCCACTTGAAATTGCACACGGCAATCTTGATGACGATCACCACTTGATGTCATCCTTCCCATGGGTTGTATGATATCATCCTCTTGACGCAAACCCATGGACACGTACCTAACCCCACATAGACTCTCACATAGACCATGGGTTAGTACACAAAGTGCAATGGACAATGCTTACCATACCATGGGATCACTTGATCCCTCTCGGTACATCATCTACACTTTGTGAGTTGATCAACTTGATTCACTCTTGACTTAGTCTTGATCAACCTTGAATCTTTCCAACTCTTTTCGTTTGGATGATGTCTTGAAGGTAAACATGAATGATCACACAATCTTCTTCTTCAAGACATGCTTGCAATAAGCTCAACTGTCAAATGACCAATCTTTGGATAATTCCTTGAATAGCACCTTGGTCGACACAAACTCTCCTTGAAACCAACACATGTACTCCAAGAAAAGCCTATGGACAAAACCTTCAAATATAACTCAAGGAGACCATTAGTCCATAAAGATTGTCATCAATTAGCAAAACCAAACATGGGGGCACCGCATGTTCTTTCAACGTGCCAAGTCTGACACATGCAACACCCTCCTTTGTTTCTTCCAATTTATTTTCACTCAGTTTGTTGTGCTTATTCGGTGTGTGTAGTGTGACAATGGTGGCGAATTCCTCACCACGTCTCTCCGCGACTACTTCTCCTCCAACGGCGTTTCCTTCCGTCTCACCTGCCCTCACACCTCTCCCCAAAATGGGAAGACTGAGCGTCACATACGCACCACCAACGACGTTGTTTGAACCTTGCTCATCCAAGCTGCCCTCCCTCCTCCCTTTTGGGTCGAGGCTCTCCATACCGCCACCACACTCCTCAACATTCGTCCCTCGCGTGCTATTCATCACTTCACCCCGCACTTCCTTTTATATGACCATCTTCGGACATTTGGCTGTCTTTGCTACCCAAACATTTCCGCCACAACCACCCACAAACTCTCTCCACGCTCCACGCGCTGCATCTTCCTCGGCTATCCCCGCGAACAGAAAGGGTATAGATGTTTTGATCTCGCCACACGCAAAGTCATTATTTCCCGGCATGTCACATTTGACGAATCCGTCTTTCCCTTCTCTCTTCCCACAGTTTCTGCTGCCACAAACAATCCCCCCACTGCCATAGCTGCTGCTCCGCTGCACTGCGTCCCGCACCTACCACCCCCCACTCCCCCGTCGCCAGCTGGACGTCCTGCCAACAACCCTGCGCACCCACCGCGCGATCCCGCGCCCATTCCCAGCCATGCACCCAATCCTCCTCCAGCTGCGGGCTGCTCCGCTGCTCCGCTGCGGGGCCCGACCGCCATGCAGCCAATCCCGCTCGCCCCAGCCATGCAGCCACTCCCGTGCCCGCAGGCCATGCAGCCACTCCCCGCGCGCGCCTCCTTGCTCTGGATCCCGCGCCCACTTCCCCCTGCCTCGTGCCTCGTACAGCATCTCCCTCGGGATCGCCCCCAGGTGGCTCCTGTTCCCCACGCTCGCCTCTCTTCCCTAGTCCCGACCCACCACGTCGCCCGCTATCCCCCCAACGCCCGGTGCCAAAACGTGCTGTTCCCATTCCACCCGTCGCCAATCCCCATCCCATGCAGACTCGTGGCAAGACCGGCTATGCCATGCCTAAGGATATTTTTGACTTACATGTCGACACTGCCACTTCTCCCATTCCCTCCTCATACCGTTCCGCTCTTCAGGACCCACATTGGCGTGCCACGATGGTCGACGAGTATAACGCGCTAATTCAGAATGACACTTGGTCTTTGGTTCCTTGTCCTGCAGGTGTCAATGTGGTGACCGACAAGTGGATCTTTCGCCACAAACTCCATCTTGACGGCTCTCTGGCGCGGTACAAGGCAAGATGGGTGGTGCGCGGCTTCACACAGCAGCAGGGTGTGGACTATGGGGAGACGTTTAGCCCCGTGGTCAAGCCGGCTACGATTCGGGTGGTTCTCAGCATTGCGACAACGCACTCTTGGCCCATTCGTCAAATGGATGTCAAGAATGCTTTCCTCCACGGTGATCTTTCTGAGGTGGTCTACTGCCAGCAGTCCTCCGGCTTCGCCAATCCCACTCTTCCCACGGACGTCTGTCGTCTCAACAAGTCCCTATATGGACTCAAGCAGGCACCCCGCACTTGGTTCCTTCGGTTCACCAGCTTTCTTCACTCCCTTGGGTTTGTCTCTTCCAAGTGCGACACCTCACTCTTCATCTTACGCCGTGGAGACTCTATCGCGTATCTGCTCTTGTACGTCGATGATATTATTCTCACTGCTAGCACCACCCCTCTGCTTCAGTCGCTCGTTCGCGCCCTCACCAGTGAGTTCTCTATGAGTGATCTCGGTGACCTTCACCACTTCCTCGGGATAAACGTTCATCGCTCCACCACCGGCCTCTTTCTCTCTCAGGAACAATATGCTCTTGAGATTCTCGATCGTGCCAATATGCTCAACTGCAAGCCCATATCTACTCCTGTCGACACTTGCAGTAAGCTTTCTGGTGCTGCTGGTGTTCCTTATAGTGATCTGACTCACTACCGTCGCCTCGCTGGTGCGCTGCAGTATCTCACACTCACCCGCCCCGACCTCTCCTCTGCCGTTCAGCAGCTTTGTCTTGTCATGCACGCTCCGATGGAGGGGCACTACCAGCTGCTCAAGCATGTGCTACGCTACCTCCGCGGCACCACTCACTACGGGCTCCAGCTCTACCGCTCCTCTTCGCATGATCTTCTTGCTTACAGTGATGCTGATTGGGCCGGCTGCCCTGACACCCGTCGCTCCACCTCGGGGTTTTGTGTGTTCCTCGGATCTAACCTCGTCTCTTGGTCCTCCAAGCGACAACACACCGTGTCTCGGTTCAGCGCCGAGGCCGAGTACCGCGCAGTTGCTAACTGTGTGGCCGAGTCCTGTTGGCTTCGCCAACTTCTTACGGAGCTCCATCGCCCTCCTCGCCGAGCTAGTCTTGTATACTGTGATAATGCGAGTGCAGTGTATCTCTCGTCCAACCCTGTTCAGCATCAGCGCACCAAGCACGTGGAGATTGATTTGCATTTTGTCCGCGATCGTGTGGCTCTCGGCGAGGTCAAAGTGCTGCATGTCCCGACCGGATCCCAGTTCGCTGATGTCTTCACCAAGGGCTTGTCGTCGCCGCTCTTTCGTGACTTTCGCTCCAGTCTGAACGTCTTCCCTGGCGCCGTTCGGACTGCGGGGGGTGTTGAGTTGTCACGTTACGTTTGTACCCATGTGATGTATATCTGGTCATTGTTGTAACCAGTAGTCCTAGTCTTCAGGAGGTTTCCTAGTCTAGCGCCACCTCCTGTGATCGTGCCCTGCATGTAGGGCTGCTTCCTTGTATATGTAACTAGTCTGCCGATGACATTGCAACACGAGATCCATATTCCAGTTGCGCCCAGGGTCCCCATTCGGGGAAAGATCAGCGACCAAGAAATCGTCGGCCTTGCCGGGCACGATGGCGGCGTGCCATGAGTGCACGTAGGCTCGAGGGGGACACGGAACAGATCGGATGGTGGGCTTGCCGCCGGAGGCAGCCTTGTAGACGAAGTACTCGAGATGGGAGTCTTTTTCTGTGCTCCATGGGTCGGAGCTGAAGGCGAAGCAGAGGAGGACGAGGTCACTAGCGGAGGAGACGACGCGGGGCTCCGTGGCGTAACAAGCTTCGGGGCAGTGGACGCACAAGTAGGAGACGGCGGGCGGGTCGGCGAGACAAAAGGTGACCTTGAAATCATGGCCCGTGCTCGCCGTGGCCTTCGCGGTGGTGGCGTTGACGCGGTCGGCGAAGTAGGCTCTGCTGTCGAGGAGGGCCCAGGAGGGGTAGCGGGATGGTTTGGCTGCGGGGGGGGGGGGGGGGGGGCGGAAGGAGGCGGGATCGGCGGGGGCCGTGAAGGACTCCTCCATGGCTGCGGATCCAACAAGGATTTGGGAACTAGGGTTACCTCTCAGCAAAGGGGAGTACCAAGTAAATCTCTGTAGCCTGCCTTTCTGACCTGTCCTAGGTAGTAGATGCAATCAGGAAGGGCCAAACTTAAAACTGGTCTCAATCAGTGCACAATTTCGACTGAGGACCAAAATCAAAGTCGTACTAGTACATAGTCATACCTTTTCAATGGTATCTCACTTGCACGATTTGGATCAGCGGAGTAACATCTTAACCTATGGAAGACTCTGTCGGGCAGTCTTTTACCCCAAACAAAACTATGCCCAATGGTCTTTGAATGACCACTGTCAGCTGTATTGGATACTGATTTTTCAGAATTAAACTGTGTACTATATACTCAATGCTCCCCATATCTAGTGCATGTGATAACAGCGCAAATTTAGTTCAGTTCAAGTCTTAAGATTTGGTGAGGGTGCCATTTAGATCATTTTTGCTATGGGAAATAGCTGCCATTTAGTTCAGTTCAAGTTCAGGTTTTGGTGCCATTTAGTTCAACTCAGTTTGGAGCATCAATTGGCAAGCAATTCAGTTTAGATATTTGCATATGTACTCTTGTTCAATTCGGTTTGGAGCAACAGCTGACATTCAGTTCAATCCAGATTTTTAGCATATGCACAATGTTTATCTCAACAATCGTTGAACACTCATTTATTCATAACATTCGAGCATACGCATAAATCCTTTACAATCTGTTCAGTTCTACACATGTACAGGCAGTGTTGAGCATATCTGTTATGTGTTGTGTTGAACTCGCCTCCTAGTTCTTTATATAGTTAAGGTTCGTAGCCTACCTTTGTACGTCATATATACGTGCCTATGCACGAACAGCAATATATCGTGCAATCATAATCTCACACATGGTATCAGTTTCCTATGTATTTTTCTCGCTTCTGCCGTCGCCGTCGCCGTGCGCCTCATCACGTCGCCGCCGCCGCCACCACGCCGCCGCCGCCCGTGTGCCCCTCCTGCGCCGGTTGCCGCCGCCGCCGCCGTCTTCCTCTTACCGCCGCCCGCGCAAGCCGCCGCCCCTCCGCATCGCTCGATGCCCCGCGTCGCGTCGCTCCCTCCGATCGATCCCCGCGTCGTGTCGCTCCAAGCCAGCCCGATCCCGTGATCGATCTCGCTGCGCGACGCACCTAGCCGCGCGAGCCCGACACCCGCCCGTCGCGATCCCGCCCGCTAGCCGCGATCATACCCGCTTGCCACCAGCCTCGAGCCGCGTACCCGCCAGCCGCCAGCCCCGCACCGCATCGCCAGCCACCAGCCTCGCGTCACATCGCCACCCGGCAGCAGCTCGCGTCGCCAAATCGCTGGTCACTGCCAGCCAGCCGAATTGTTGTTGCCTTTGCTGCAAAAAAAAATCTCGCGCCGTCCCAAGCCACCGCCGCCGCCAGCCGAGCCATTCGAGGTGCTGCTCCCCCCGAGCCATTCGAGCCACCCGCACCGTCCCGAGCCGCCGCCTGCTCGCTTCTTCCATTCCGCAACACCGCATCGCTTGCGCACTACCCACGATGGCGTCCACCGGCCCGCCGCCGGCGCCCTCTGACGTGGCCTATGGGGCGGCTCCACCGCCGATGCCCTATGGCGCAGCCCCGCCGCCGTATGGGGCGGCCGCTACCTACGGCGTGTCTGGCGTCGCCCCGCTGGCCCGTCCTGACTTGCCGCCCGGCTCGGCTCCGCTGCCCCCGCTGGCGTACGTCGCCGCCCCACCACCGGCACTCTCCGGCCAGTCCGTCGTCGCCCCGCCGCTGGCACCGACTTTGCCCGTCAACCCCTTGCTGTTGCACGGGGTGTTTGACGCGCCCGTGTACGGGGCTCCCGGGGACTAGTGGGGGTCGTCAGCAAGCCATAAGATAGAGGATCACACATGTCATGCCTGTCGTGTCGGCAAACATGTTCGCCTCCCATTTAATAACTCCACCACCATTGCTTTTTTTCCTTTTCAGTTGATTCATAGCGATGTGTGGACCTCTCTGGTTCCTAGTAATTCGGGCTATTTATATTATCTGGTTATCCTTGATGATTATTCTCATTATGTGTGGACTTTTTCTTTGGACAGAAAGTTGGATGCACTCTTCACTTTGACGCCTTTTTACTCCTATGTCAGCATGCAGTTTTGGTGTCCCATCCTTGCTCTTCAGACTGATAATGGAAAGGAGTTCGACAACCTTGCTTTCCACACTTTTCTGTCGCACCACGGCACAGTTTTTCGTCCCACATGCCCGTATACTTCCCAGCAGAACGGTCGAGCTGAACGTGTCCTTCGCACTCTGAACGACTGCGTTCGCACACTCCTATTCCATGCTAATGTGCTGCCTCGTTTCTGGACGAACGCACTCGACACTGCTTCTCTTCTCCTTAACCTTCGCCCTTGCCGCCCACGGTGGAACTATGCACCTCACCATTTTCTCTTCGGTACGCCCCCATCTTATGATGGCTTGCGTATTTTCGGGTGCCTTTGCTATCCTAGCACTGCCGACTCCGCTCCTCACAAACTCGCACCTCGTTTTGTCGCTTGGAATTTCATCGGCTACCCCTCCAACTCCAAGGGATATCGGTTCTACGATCCCGTCTCCCACCGTGTGTTCACTTCCCAACACGTTTACTTTGATGAGTCAGGGGTACTTTGGGACGCGGGCTCCTCGATGCCTCTCCCAAGGCGCTCACGCGCCTCTCTTGGCCCGCCCCTGGCTTTGAGGTGCGCCCCCCGCATGCGGCGCCTCCTACAGCCGCGGCGCTGGCGCCCCCGGCGTTCCCGACGTTGGCGCCCGCGGCCCCCGCGCCCCCCGGTGCCCGCGGCTCCTTGCGCGACCCCCTCGGTGACCGCGGCCTTGGCGGCTCCCTCGGCTCCGGCGCCCCCCCGATGCCCCCGGTGCCTGCGGCGCCCCTAGCGCCCTCGACGCCTGTGGCCGGTCCGGTCACCCGCGCCAGTACGGGCGTTTTTTGCCCGAGCTCGCGCTACGCCTCGGGTGACTACGTCCATGCGGCGTCCACCTCTGAGCCGTCGCCGTTGCCATCATCCGTTCGTGCCGCTCTTCATGACCCGCTCTGGATGGCTGTGATGTAAGAGGAGTTTGATGCCTTGTTGCGCAACCGGACGTGGCAGCTTGTTCCCCATCCCCAGCACGCCAACGTGATTACCAGGAAGTGGGTCTTTAAACACAAGCTCCGTCCTGATGGTACCCTTGATCGCTATAAAGCACATTGGGTCGTTCGTGGCTTCTGACAGCGTGCTGGCATCGACTTCATCGAAACCTTCGCTCCGGTCGTCAAGCCCGACACGATACGCACGGTTCTCCACTTTGCGGTCTCCCGTGCTTGGCCGGTGCACCAGGTGGACGTCTCCAACGCCTTCCTCCATGGTCACCTCGAGGAGCAGGTCTTCTGCCAGCAGCCCACCAGGTTTGTTGACCCGGCGCTTCCCGACCATGTGTGCCTGCTTTCGCGGTCCTTGTACGGACTCAATTAGGCTCCACGGCGTTTCTCCACCAGCTTGGGTTCCGCTCTACCCGCTCGGATGCCTCGCTCTTCGTCTATCATCAGGGCTCTGACATGGCCTACTTGCTGCTCTATGTAGACGACATCATACTGACGGCATGTACGACTGGTCTCCTCAGTTAGCTTACGGCTCGTCTTCGCGCTGAGTTCGCCATCAAGGACTTGGGTCCTTTGCACTACTTCCTCGGTGTCGAGGTGGTGCGCCGTCCGGATGGCTTCTTCCTTCATTAGCAAAAGTACGCTCACGAGCTCCTGGAGCGCGCTGACATGCTTAACTGCAAGCCCGCTGCCACGCCTGTTGATACGAAGGCCAAGCTTTCTGCCACAGATGGTTCTCCTACTTCGGATGCTACTTTCATTGGTCTATTGTTGGTGCTCTCTAATACATCACTCTGACTCGACCGGAGATCCAGTATGCCGTGCACTAGGTGTGTCTTCATATGCATGCTCCTCGAGACGTTCACTGGGCTGCCGTCAAGCGGATTCTCCGCTATATCCGTGGAACTATGGATCTTGGCATCACGCTTCACGCCTCCACCGACACCGCCCTCACCGCCTACTCCGATGCAGACTGGGCGGGCTGCCCTGACACTCGTCGCTCCACTTCAGGCTATTGTGTCTACCTTGGACCCTCACTTATCTCGTAGTCATCCAAGCGGCAGCCTAGGGTCTCCCGTTCCAGTGCTGAGGCTGAGTATCATGCGGTGGCCAACGCCGTCGCCGAGTGTTCGTGGCTTCGCCAGCTGCTTCAGGAGCTCTCTTGCCCTGTTGACCGTGCCATGGTGGTCTACTGATACGTCTCCGTCGTATCTATAATTTTTGATTGTTCCATGCCAATATTCTACAACTTTCATATACTTTTGGCAACTTTTTATACTATTTTTGGGACTAACATATTGATCCAGTGCCCAGTGCCAGTTCCTGTTTGTTGCATGTTTTTTGTTTCGCAGTAAATTCATATCAAACGGAGTCCAAACGGGATAAAAACTGACAGAGATTTTTTTGGAATATATGTTATTTTTGGGAAGAAAAATCCACGCGAGACGATGCCCGAGGGGGCCACGAGGCAGGGGGGCACGCCCTAGGGGGGCAGGCGCGCCCCTGACCCTCGTGGCCACCCCGTAAGGCGGTTGATGCCCTTCTTTTGCCGCAAGAAAGCTAATATCCGGATAGAGATCGTGTTAAAATTTCAGCCCAATCGGAGTTACAGATCTCCAGGAATATAAGAAATGGTGAAAGGACAGAATCTGAGAACGCAGAAATGGGGAGAGACAGAGAGACAGATCCAATCTCGGAGGGGCTCTCACCCCTCCCATGCCATGGAGGACATGGACCAGAGGGGAAACCCTTCTCCCATCTAGGGAGGAGGTTAAGGAAGAAGAAGGAGGGGGGCTCTCTCCCCCTCGCTTCCGGTGGCGCCGGAGTGCCACCGGGGGCCATCATCATCACCGCAATCTTCACCAACAACTTCACCGCCATCATCACCAACTCTTCCCCCCTCTATGCAGCGGTGTAACCCCTCTTTTACCCGCTGTAATCTCTACTTAAACATGGTGCTCAACGCTATATATTATTTCCCAATGATGTATGGCTATCCTATGATGTTTGAGTAGATCCGTTTTGTCCTATGGGTTATTTGATGATCATGATTGGTTTGAGTTGCATATTTTATTATTGGTGATGTCCTATGGTGCTCCCCGTGTCGCGCAAGCGTGAGGGATCCCCACTGTAGGGTTTGCAATATGTTCATGATTTGCTTATGGTGGGTGATGTCTACTACACAACCTTCTTCTTGTAGACGTTGTTGGGCCTCCAAGTGCAGAGGTTTGTAGGACAGTAGCAAATTTCCCTCAAGTGGATGACCTAAGGTTTATCAATCCGTAGGAGGCGTAGGATGAAGATGGTCTTTCTCAAGCAACCCTGCAACCAAATAACAAAGAGTCTCTTGTGTCCCCAACACACCCAATACAATGGTAAATTGTATAGGTGCACTAGTTCGGTGAAGAGATGGTGATACAAGTGGTATATGGATAGTAGATAAAGGTTTTTGTAACCTGAAAATATAAAAACAGCAAGGTAACTAATGATAAAAGTGAGTGTAAACGGTATTGCAATGCTAGGAAACAAGGCCTAGGGTTCATACTTTCACTAGTGCAAGTTCTCTCAACAATAATAACATAATTGGATCACATAACTATCCCTCAACATGCAACAAAGAGTCACTCCAAAGTCACTAATAGCGGAGAAGAAACGAAGAGATTATGGTAGGGTACGAAACCACCACAAAGTTATTCTTTCCAATCAATCCGTTGGGCTATTCCTATAAGTGTCACAAACAGCCCTAAAGTTCGTACTAGAATAACACCTTAAGACACAAATCAACCAAAACCCTAATGTCACCTAGATACTCCAATGTCACCTCAAGTATCCGTGGGTATGATTATACGATATGCATCACACAATCTCATATTCATCTATTCAAACCAACACAAAGTACTTCAAAGAGTGCCCCAAAGATTCTACCGGAGAATCACAACGAAAACGTGTTCCAACCCCTATGCATAGGTTCATGGACGGAACCGGCAAGTTAATGACCAAAACATACATCAAGTGAATCACGCGATATCCCATTTTCACCACAGATACGCACGGCAAGACATACATCAAGTGTTCTCAAATCTTTAAAGACTCAATCCGATAAGATAACTTCAAAGGGGAAACTCAATCCATTACAAGAGAGTAGAGGGGGAGAAACATCATAGGATCCAAATATAATAGCAAAGATCGCAATACATCAAGATCGTATCACCTCAAGAACATGAGACAGAGAGAGAGAGAGAGAGAGAGAGAGAGAGATGAAACACATAGCTA
This sequence comes from Triticum aestivum, assembly GCF_018294505.1. Lineage (NCBI taxonomy): Eukaryota > Viridiplantae > Streptophyta > Magnoliopsida > Poales > Poaceae > Triticum > Triticum aestivum. Next base: position 53,025,290 of record NC_057797.1, on the reverse strand, counting down.
CTAGTACATACCCTCAGCCCCGAGGGAGAACTACTCCCTCCTCGTCATGGAGAGCACCGGGATGATGAAGATGGCCACCAGAGAGCAGGGTGCCGGAACGGGTCTAGATTGGTTTTCGGTGGCTACGGAAGCTTCTGGCGGCGGAACTCCCGATCTATTGTGTTCCCCGATCATTTTAGGGTATATGAAGATATATAGGCGGAAGAAGTACGTTAGGGGAGCCATGAGGGGCCCACGAGGGTGTAGGGCGCGCCCAGGGGGTGGGGGCGCCCCCTGCCTCGTGGCTTCCTCGTTGCTTCCCTTACGTAGACTCCAAGTCTCCCGTGTTGCTTTCCTTCCAAAAATAAGTTCCGTGAAGTTTCAGGTCAATTGGACTCCATTTGATTTTCCTTTTCTGCGAAACACTGAAACAAGGGGAAAAACAGGAACTGGCACTGGGCTCCGCGTCAATAGATTAGTCCCAAAATTAATATAAAAGTGGATAATAAAGCCCAATAATGTCCAAAACAGTAGATAATATAGCATGGAGCAATCAAAAATTATAGATACGTTGGAGACGTATCAAGCATCCCCAAGCTTAATTCCTGCTCGTCCTCGAGTAGGTAAATGATAAAAACAGAATTTTTGATGCGGAGTGCTACTTGGCATAATTTAAATGTAATTCTTCTTAATTGTGGCATGAATATTCAGATCTGAAAGATTCAAGATAAAAGTTCATATTGACATAAAAATAATAATACTTCAAGCATACTAACTAAGCAATTATGTCTTCTCAAAATAACATGGCCAAATAAAGTTCATCCCTACAAAATCATATAGTTTAGTCATGCTCCATTTTCGTCACACAAGAATGCTCTCATCATGCACAACCCTGATGAGAAGCCAAGCAATTGTTTCATACTTTAGTAATCTCAAACTCATAAACCTTCACGCAATACATGAGCGCGAGCCATGGACATAGCACTATGGGTGGAATAGAATATGATGATGGGGGTTATGTGGAGAAGACAAAAAGGAGAAAGTCTCACATCAACGAGGCTAATCAATGGGCTATGGAGATGCCCACCGATTGATGTTAATGCAAGGAGTAGGGATTGCCATGCAACGGATGCACTAGAGCTATAAATATATGAAAGCTCAACAAAAGAAACTAAGTGGGTGTGCATCCAACTTGCTTGCTCACGAAGACCTAGGGCACTTGAGGAGGCCCATTGTTGGAATATACAAGCCAAGTTCTATAATGAAAATTCCAACTAGTATATGAAAGTGACAAAACAAGAGACTCTCTATCATGAATATCATAGTGCTACTTTGAAGCACAAGTGTGGCAAATGATAGTAACATTGTCCCTTCTCTCTTTTTCTCTCATTTTTTGGGCCTTCTCTTTTTTATGGCCTTTCTCTTTTTTTCTTTTTTGGGCCTTCTCCTTTTTTCTATGGCCTTTTTCCCTCACTTGGGACAATGCTCTAGAAAATGATGATCATCACACTTCTATTTATTTACAACTCAATGATTACAACTTGATACTAGAACAAAGTATGACTCTATATGAATGCCTCCGATGGTGTACCGGGATTGCGATGAATCAAGAGCGACATGTATGAAAAATTATGAACGGTGGCTTTGCCACAAATACTATGTCAACTACATGATCATGCTAAGAAATATGACAATAATGAATGTGTCATGATAAATGGAATGGTGGAAAGTTGCATGGCAATATATCTCGGAATGGTTATGGAAATGCCATAATAGGTAGGTATGGTGGCTGTTTTGAGGAAGATATAAGGAGGTTTATGTGTGAAAGAGCGTATCATATGACGGGGTTTGGATGCACCGGCGAAGTTTGCGCCAACTCTCAATGTGAGAAAGGGCAATGCACGGTACCGAAGAGGCTAGCAAGGATGGAAGGGTGAGAGTGCGTATAATCCATGGACTCAACATTAGTCATAAAGAACTCACATACTTATTGCAAAAATCTACAATTCATAAAAAACCAAGCACTACACGCATGCTCCTAGGGGGATAGATTGGTAGGAAAAGACCATCGCTCATCCCCGACCGCCACTCATAAGGAGGACAATCAAAGAACACCTCATGTTTCAAATTTGTTACATAACGTTTACCATACGTGCATGCTACGGGACTTGCAAACTTCAACACAAGCATTTCTCAAATTCACAACTACTCAACTAGCACGACTTTGATATTATTACCTCCATATCTCAAAACAATCATCAAGTATCAAACTTCTCTTAGTATTCAATGCACTGATATGAAAGTTTTTATTATATCCCTCTTGGATACCCATCATATTAGGAATAATTTCATAACCAAAGCAAATTACCATGCTGTTCTAAAGACTCTCAAAATAATATAAGTGAAGCATGAGATTTCACCTATTTCTACAAAATAAAACCACCACCGTGCTCTAAAAATATATAAGTGAAGCACTAGAGCAAATGAGAAACTACTTTGAAAGATATAAGTGAAGATCAATGAGTAGTCGAACAATTATGCAACTATATGAAGACTCTCTAACCTTTAATAATTTCAGATCTTGGTATTTTATTCAAACAGCAAGCAAAACAAAAGAAAATAAAATGACGCTCCAAGCAAAACACATATCATGTGGCGAATAAAAATATAGCTCCAAGTAAAGTTACCGATGAACGAAGACGAAAGAGGGGATGCCTTCCGGGGCATCCCCAAGCTCAGGCTCTTGGTTTTCCTTGAATATTACCTTGGGGTGTCTTGGGCATCCCCAAGCTTAGGCTCTTGCCACTCCTTATTCCATAGTCCATCGAATCTTTACCCAAAACTTGAAACTTCCCAACACAAAACTTAACAGAAAACTCGTAAGCTCCGTTAGTATAAGAAAATAAATCACCATTTAGGTACTATTGTGAACTCATTCTAAATTCATATTGGTGTAATATATATTGTATTCCAACTTATCTATGGTTCATACCCTCCGATACTACTCATAGATTCATCAAAATAAGCAAACAACACGTCGAAAACAGAATCTGTCAAAAACAAGACAGTCTATAGTAATCTGTATCAAACGTATACTTATGGAACTCATAAAATTCTCAAATAAATTGGTGGACCTGAGTAATTTTTCTATTAATCATCTGAAAAAATTAACTAAATAGCACTCTCCAACAAAAAATGGCAGCAATTCTCGTGAGCGCTAAAGTTTCTGTTTTTTACAGCAAGATCAACAAGACTTTCCCCAAGTCTTCCCAACGGTTCTACTTGGCACAAACACTAATTAAAACATAAAAACTCAATCATAACATAGGATAGATAAATTATTTATTACTAAACAGGAACAAAAAGCAAAAAATAAAATTGGGTTGCCTCCCAACAAGCGCTATCGTTTAACGCCCCTAGCTAGGCATGATGATTTCAATGATGCTCACATAAAAGATAAGAATTGAAACATAAAGAGAGCATCATGAAGAATATGACTATCACATTTAAGTCTAACCCTCTTCCTATGCATAGGGATTTTATGATCAAACAACTTATGGGAACAATAATCAACTTGCATAGGAAGGCAAAACAAGCATAACTTCAAGATTTTAAGCACATAGAGAGGAAACTTGATATTATTGCAATTCCTACAAGCATATATTCCTCCCTCATAATAATTTTCAGTAGCATCATGAATGAATTCAACAATATAACCAGCACATAAAGCATTGATTTCATGATCTACAAGCATAGAAAATTTACTACTCTCCGCATAAGCAAAATTCTTCTCATTCAGAATAGTAGTGGGAACAAACTCAACAAAATAATTATCATGTGAGGCATAATCCAATTGAAAACTAAAATCATGATGACAAGTTTCATGGATATCATTATTCTTTATAGCATACAAGTCATCACAATAATCATCATAGATAGCAACTTTGTTCTCATAATCAATTGGAACCTCTTCCGGAATAGTGGATTCATCACTAAATAAAGTCATGACCTCTCCAAATCCACTTTCATAATTATAATCATCATAAATAGGAGGCATGCTATCATCAAAATAAATTTGCTCATCAAAACTTGGGGGACAAAAAATATCATCTTCATCAAACATAGCATCCCCAAGCTTGTGGCTTTGCATATCATTAGCATCATGGATATTCAAGGAATTCATACTAACAACATTGTAATAATGCTCATCATTCAAATATTTAGTGCCAAACATTCTAATGCATTCTTCTTCTAGCACTTGAGCACAATTATCGGAAACCTTATTTTCATGATAGATATTAAAAAGATGAAGCATATGAGGTACCCTTAATTCCATTTTTTTGTAATTTTCTTTTATACACTAAACTAGTGCTAAAATAAGAAACAAAAAGATTCGATTGCAAGATCTAAAGATATACCTTCAAGTGCTAACCTCCCCGGCAACGGCGCCAGAAAAGAGCTTGATGTCTACTACACAACCTTCTTCTTGTAGACGTTGTTTGGCCTCCAAGTGCAGAGGTTTGTAGGACAGTAGCAAATTTCCCTCAAGTGGATGACCTAAGGTTTATCAATCCGTAGGAGGCGTAGGATGAAGATGGTCTTTCTCAAGCAACCCTGCAACCAAATAACAAAGAGTCTCTTGTGTCCCCAACACACCCAATACAATGGTAAATTGTATAGGTGCACTAGTTCGGCGAAGAGATAGTGATACAAGTGGTATATGGATAGTAGATAAAGGTTTTTGTAATCTGAAAATATAAAAACAGCAAGGTAACTAATGATAAAAGTGAGCGTAAACGGTATTGCAATGTTAGGAAACAAGGCCTAGGGTTCATACTTTCACTAGTGCAAGTTCTCTCAACAATAATAACATAATTGGATCACATAAATATCCCTCAACATGCAAGAAAGAGTCACTCCAAAGTCACTAATAGCGGAGAAGAAACGAAGAGATTATGGTAGGGTATGAAACCACCTCAAAGTTATTCTTTCCAATCAATCCGTTGGGCCATTCCTATAAGTGTCACAAACAGCCCTAGAGTTCGTACTGGAATAACACCTTAAGACACAAATCAACCAAAACCCTAATGTCACCTAGATACTCCAATGTCACCTCAAATATCCGTGGGTATGATTATACGATATGCATCACACAATCTCATATTCATCTATTCAAACCAATGAAGGAAATATGCCCTAGAGGCAATAATAAAGTTATTATTTATTTTCTTATATCACAATAAATGTTTATTATTCATTCTAGAATTGTATTAACCGGAAACATAATACATGTGTGAATACATAGACAAACAGAGTGTCACTAGTATGCCTCTACTTGACTAGCTCGTTAATCAAAGATGGTTATGTTTCCTAACCATGAACAATGAGTTGTTATTTGATTAACGGGATCACATCATTAAGTGAATGATCTGATTGACATGACCCATTCCATTAGCTTAGCACCTGATCGTTTAGTATGTTGCTATTGCTTTCTTCATGACTTATACATGTTCCTATGACTATGAGATTATGCAACTCCCGTTTGCCGGAGGAACACTTTGTGTGCTACCAAATGTCACAATGTAACTGGGTGATTATAAAGGAGCTCTACAGGTGTCTCCAAAGGTACATGTTGGGTTGGCGTATTTCGAGATTAGGATTTGCCACTCCGATTGTCGGAGAGGTATCTCTGGGCCCTCTCGGTAATGCACATCACTTAAGCCTTGCAAGCATTGCAACTAAATGAGTTAGTTGCAGAATGATGTATTACATAACGAGTAAAGAGACTTGTCGGCAACGAGATTGAACTAGGTATTGGAATACCGATGATCGAATCTCGGGCAAGTAACATACCGATGACAAAGGGAACGACGTTTGTTGTTATGCGGTCTGACCGATAAAGATCTTCGTAGAATATGTATGAGCCAATATGGGCATCCAGGTCCCGCTATTGGTTATTGACCGGAGATGTGTCTCGGTCATGTCTACATTGTTCTCGAACCGTAGGGTCCGCACGCTTAAAGTTACGATGACAATTATTATGAGTTTATACATTTTGATGTACCGAAGTTAGTTCGGAGTCCCGGATGTGATCACGGACATGACGAGGAGTCTCGGAATGGTCGAGACATAAAGATTGATATATTGGATGACTATATTCGGACACCGGAAGGGTTCCGGAGAAGTTTCGGATAAAACCGGAGTACGGAGGGGTTACCGGAACCCCCCGGGGGGTTAATGGGCCTTATGGGCCTAATGTGGAGAAGAGGAAGGGGCTGCCAGGGCAGGCCACGCGCCCCCTCTCCCCCTAGTCCGAATTGGACAAGGAGGGAGGGGCGGCGCCCCCCCTTTCCTATTCTCCCTCCACCTCTCCTAGTTGGACAAGGAACGGGGAGGGGAGTCCTACTCCCGGTAGGAGTAGGACTCCTCCTGCGCCCTCCTCTAGGCCGGCGCACCCCCCCTTGGATCCTTTATATACGGAGGCAGGGGGTGTTGGAAATATGCCCTAGAGGCAATAATAAATTAGTTATTATTATATTTCCTTGTTCATGATAATCGTTTATTATCCATGCTAGAATTGTATTGATAGGAAACTCAGATACATGTGTGGATACATAGACAACACCATGTCCCTAGTAAGCCTCTAGTTGACTAGCTCGTTGATCAATAGATGGTTACGGTTTCCTGACCATGGACATTGGATGTCATTGATAACGGGATCACATCATTAGGAGAATGATGTGATGGACAAGACCCAATCCTAAGCCTAGCACAAGATCATGTAGTTCGTATGCTAAAGCTTTTCTAATGTCAAGTATCATTTCCTTAGACCATGAGATTGTGCAACTCCCGGATACCGTAGGAGTGCTTTGGGTGTGCCAAACGTCACAACGTAACTGGGTGGCTATAAAGGTACACTACAGGTATCTCCGAAAGTGTCTGTTGGGTTGGCACGAATCGAGACTGGGATTTGTCACTCCGTGTAAACGGAGAGGTATCTCTGGGCCCACTCGGTAGGACATCATCATAATGTGCACAATGTGATCAAGGAGTTGATCACGGGATGATGTGTTACGGAACGAGTAAAGAGACTTGCCGGTAACGAGATTGAACAAGGTATCGGGATACCGACGATCGAATCTCGGGCAAGTATCGTACCGCTAGACAAAGGGAATTGTATACGGGATTGATTAAGTCCTTGACATCGTGGTTCATCCGATGAGATCATCGTGGAACATGTGGGAGCCAACATGGGTATCCAGATCCCGCTGTTGGTTATTGACCGGAGAGTCATCTCGGTCATGTCTGCATGTCTCCCGAACCCGTAGGGTCTACACACTTAAGGTTCGGTGACGCTAGGGTTATAGAGATATTAGTATGCGGTAACCCGAAAGTTGTTCGGAGTCCCGGATGAGATCCCGGACGTCACGAGGAGTTCCGGAATGGTCCGGAGGTAAAGAATTATATATAGGAAGTGCTATTTCGGCCATCGGGACAAGTTTCGGGGTCACCGGTATTGTACCGGGACCACCGGAAGGGTCCCGGGGGTCCACCGGGTGGGGCCACCTGCCCCGGGGGGCCACATGGGCTGTAGGGGGTGCGCCTTGGCCTATATGGGCCAAGGGCACCAGCCCCAAGAGGCCCATGCGCCAAGAGAAGAGGGAAAGGAAGAGTCCTAAAGGGGGAAGGCACCTCCGAGGTGCCTTGGGGAGGAGGGACTCCTCCCTGGCCGCACCCTTCCTTGGAGGAAGGGCCAAGGCTGCGCCCCCCCTCTCCCTTGGCCCTATATATAGTGGGGGGAAGGGAGGGCAGCCCAACCTAAGCCCTGGCGCCTCCCTCTCCCTCCCATGACACATCTCCCTCCTCCCGCAGCGCTTGGCGAAGCCCTGTTGGAATCCCGCTACTTCCACCACCACGCCGTCGTGCTGCTGGATCTCCATCAACCTCTCCTCCCCCTTGCTGGATCAAGAAGGAGGAGACGTCGCTGCTCCGTACGTGTGTTGAACGCGGAGGTGCCGTCCGTTCGGCGCTAGGATCATCGGTGATTTGGATCACGACGAGTACGACTCCATCAACCCCGTTCTCTTGAACGCTTCCGCGCGCGATCTACAAGGGTATGTAGATCCACTCCTCCCTCGTTGCTAGATGACTCCATAGATAGATCTTGGTGACACGTAGGAAAATTTTGAATTTATGCTACGTTCCCCAACAGTGGCATCATGAGCTAGGTCTATGCGTAGTTTCTATGCACGAGTAGAACACAAAGTAGTTGTGGGCGTTGATTTTGTTCAATATGCTTACCGTTACTAGTCCAATCTTGATTCGGTGGCATTGTGGGATGAAGCGGCCCGGACCGACCTTACACGTACTCTTACGTGAGACTGGTTCCACCGACTGACATGCACTAGTTGCATAAGGTGGCTAGCGGGTGTCTGTCTCTCCCACTTTAGTCGGATCGGATTCGATGAAAAGGGTCCTTATGAAGGGTAAATAGCAATTGGCATATCACGTTGTGGTTTTTGCGTAGGTAAGAAACGTTCTTGCTAGAAACCCATAGCAGCCACGTAAAACATGCAAACAACAATTAGAGGACGTCTAACTTGTTTTTGCAGGGTATGCTATGTGATGTGATATGGCCAAAAGGATGTGATGAATGATATATGTGATGTATGAGATTGATCATGTTCTTGTAATAGGAATCACGACTTGCATGTCGATGAGTATGACAACCGGCAGGAGCCATAGGAGTTGTCTTAATTTATTTATGACCTGCGTGTCAACATAAACGTCATGTAATTACTTTACTTTATTGCTAACCGTTAGCTGTAGTAGTAGAAGTAATAGTTGACGAGACAACTTCATGAAGACACGATGATGGAGATCATGATGATGGAGATCATGGTGTCATGCCGGTGACGATGATGATCATGGAGCCCCGAAGATGGAGATCAAAGGAGCAAAGTGATATTGGCCATATCATGTCACTATTTGATTGCATGTGATGTTTATCATGTTTATGCATCTTGTTTGCTTAGAACGACGGTAGTAAATAAGATGATCCCTCATTAAAATTTCAAGAAAGTGTTCCCCCTACTGTGCACCGTTGCGAAAGTTCGTCGTTTCGAAGCACCACGTGATGATCGGGTGTGATAGATTCTTACGTTCACATACAACGGGTGTAAGACAGATTTACACACGCGAAACACTTAGGTTGACTTGACGAGCCTAGCATGTACAGACATGGCCTCGGAACACAAGAGACCGAAAGGTCGAGCATGAGTCGTATAGAAGATACGATCAACATGAAGATGTTCATCGATGTTGACTAGTCCGTCTCACGTGATGATCGGACACGGCCTAGTTGACTCGGATCATGTAATCACTTAGATGACTAGAGGGATGTCTATCTGAGTGGGAGTTCATAAGATGAACTTAATTATCCTGAACATAGTCAAAAGGTCTTCGCAAATTATGTCGTAGCTCGCGCTTCAGTTCTACTGTTTAGATATGTTCCTAGAGAAAATTTAGTTGAAAGTTGATAGTAGCAATTATGCGGACTAGGTCCGTAAACTGAGGATTGTCCTCATTGCTTCATAGAAGGCTTATGTCCTTAATGCACCGCTCAGTGTGCTGAACCTCGAACGTTGTCTGTGGATGTTGCGAACATCTGACATACACATTTTGATAACTACGTGATAGTTCAGTTAAACGGTTTAGAGTTGAGGCACCGAAGACGTTTTGAAACGTCGCGAAACATATGAGATGTTTCGAGGGCTGAAATTGGGATTTCAGGCTCGTGCCCACGTCAAGAGGTATAAGACCTCCGACGATTTTCTTAGCCTGCAAACTAAGGGAGAAAAGCTCAATTGTTGAGCTTGTGCTCAGATTGTCTGAGTACAACAATCATTTGAATCGAGTGGGAGTTGATCTTCCAGATGAGATAGTGATGTTTCTCCGAAGTCATTACCACCAAGCTGCTAGAGCTTCGTGATGAACTATAATATATCAGGGACATATATGATGATCCTTGAGATATTCGCGATGTTTGACACCACAAAAGTAGAAATCAAGAAGGAGCATCAATTGTTGATGGTTGGTGAAACCACTAGTTTCAAGAAGGGCAAGGGCAAAAAGGGATACTTCATGAAACGGCAAATCAGCTGCTGCTCTAGTGAAGAAACCCAAGGTTGAACCCAAACCCGAGACTAAGTGCTTCTGTAATAAGGGGAACAGCCACTGGAGCAGAATTACCCTAGATACTTGGTAGATGAGAAGGCTGGCAAGGTCGATAGAAGTATATTGGATATACATTGTGTTGATGTGTACTTTACTAGTACTCCTAGTAGCACCAGGGTATTAGATACCGGTTCGGTTGCTAAGTGTTAGTAACTAGAAATAAAAGCTACGGAATAAACGGAGACTAGCTAAAGGTGAGATGACGATATGTGTTGGAAGTATTTCCAAGGTTGATCAAATATCGTACGCTCCCTCTACCATCGAGATTGGTGTTTGCGTTGAGCATAGACATGATTGGATTATGTCTATCGCAATACGGTTATTCATTTAAGGAGAATAATGGTTACTCTGTTTATTTGAATAATACCTTCAATGGTCTTACACCTAAAATGAATGGTTTATTGAATCTCGATCGTAGTGATACACATGTTCATGCCAAAAGATATAAGATAGTAATGATAGTACCACCTACTTGTGGCACTGCCACTTAAGTCATATCGGTATAAAACGCATGAAGAAGCTCCATGTTGATGGATCTTTGGACTCACTCATTTTTGAAAGGATTGAGACATGCGAACCATGTTTGTTGGTAGATATGCATGAAGAAACTCTATGCAAATGGATCGTTTGGACTCACTTGATTTTGAATCACTTGAGACATGCAAATCATACCACATGGGCAAGATGACTGAAAGCCTCGTTTTCAGTAAAATGGAACTAGAAAGCAACTTGTTGGAAGTAATACATTTTGATGTGTGCAGTCCAATGAGTGCTGAGGCATGTAGTGGATATCGTTATGTTCTTACTTCACAGATGATTTGAGTAGATGTTGAGTATATTTACTTGATGAATCACGAGTCTGAATTATTGAAAGGTTCAAGTAATTTCAGGGTGAAGTTGAAAGATCGTCGTGACAAGAGGATAAAATATCTATGATATGATCATAGAGATGAATATCTGAATTACGAGTTTGGCACAGAATTAAGACATTGTGGAAATTGTTTCACAACTAATACAGCCTGGAACACCATAGTGTGATGGTGTGTCCGAACATCATAACTGCACCCTATTGGATATGATGCATACCATGATGTCTCTTATCGAATTACCACGATAGTTTATGGGTTAGGCATTAGAGACAACCACATTCACTTTAAATAGGGCACCACGTAATTCCGATGAGATGACACCGTATGAACTATGGTTTAGAGAAACCTAAGCTGTCATTTCTTAAAAGTTTGGGGCTGCGACGCTTATGTGAAAAAGTTTCAGGCTGATAAGCTCGAACCCAAAGCGGATAAATGCATCTTCATAGGACACCCAAAACAGTTGGGTATACCTCCTGTCTCAGATCCGAAAGCAATAAGGGATTGTTTCTAGAATCGGGTCCTTTCTCGAGGAAAAGTTTCTCTCGAAAGAATTGAGTGGGAGGATGGTGGAGACTTGATGAGGTTATTGAACCGTCTCTTCAACTAGTGTGTGGCAGGGCACAGGAAGTTGTTCCTGTGGCACCTACACCAATTGAAGTGGAAGCTTATGATAGTGATCATGAAACTTCAGATCAAGTCACTACCAAACCTCGTGGGATGACAAGGATGCGTACTACTTCAGAGTGGTACGTAATCCTGTCTTGGAAGTCATGTTGCTAGACAACAATGAACCTACGAGCTATGGAGAAGCGATGGTGGGCCCGGATTCCGATAAATGGCTCGAGGCCATAAAATCCGAGAGAGGATCCATGTATGAAAACAAAGTGTAGACTTTGGCAGAACACTCGATGGTCGTAAGGCTGTTGAGTACAGATGGATTTTAAAAGGAAGACGGACAATGATGGTAAGTATCACCATTAAGAAAGCTCGACTTGTCGTTAAGATGTTTTCCGACAAGTTCAAGGAGTTGACTACGATGAGACTTTCTCACTCGTAGCGATGCTAAGAGTCTGTTGGAATTATATTAGCGATTACTGCATTATTTATGAAATCTTGCAGATAGGATGTCAAAACATTGTTTCCTCGACGATTTTTTGAGGAAAGGTTGTATGTGATACAACCGGAAGGTTTTGTCAATCCTGAAAGATGCTAATAAGTATGCAAAGCTCCAGCAATCCTTCTAAGGACTGGAGTAAGCATCTCGGAGTTGGAATGTATGCTTTGATAAGATGATCAAAGATTTTGGGTGTATACAAAGTTTATGAGAAACTTGTATTTCCAAAGAAGTGAGTGGGAGCACTATAGAATTTCTGATGAATATATGTTGTTGACATATTGTTGATCAGAAATGACGTAGAATTTCTGGAAAGCATATAGGGTTATTTGGAAAGTGTTTTTCAATGGAAAGCCTGGATTAAGCTACTTGAACATTGAGCATCAAGATCTATAAGGATAGATCAAAACGCTTAATGGTACTTTCAAATGAGCACATACCTTGACATGATCTTGAAGGTGTTCAAGATGGATCAGTCAAAGAAGGAGTTCTTGCCTGAGTTGTAAGGTATGAAGTTAAGACTTAAAGCTCGACCACGGCAGAATAGAGAGAAAGGACGAAGGTCGTCCCCTATGCTTAAGACATAGGCTCTACAGTATGCTATGCTGTGTACCGCACCTGAAATGTGCCTTGCCATGAGTCAGTCAAGGGGTACAAGAGTGATCCAAGAATGGATCACAGGACAGCGGTCAAAGTTATCCTTAGTAACTAGTGGACTAAGGAATTTTCTCGATTATGGAGGTGGTAAAAGAGTTCGTCGTAAAGGGTTACGCCGATGCAAACTTTGACACTAATCCAGATTATTCTGAGTAGTAAACTGGATTCGTATAGTAGAACAGTTATTTGGAATAGCTCCAAATATAGCGTAGTAGCTGCATCTACAAGATGACATAGAGATTTGCGAAGTACATACGGATCTGAAAGATTCAGACCCGTTGACTATAACATCTCTCACAAGCATAACATGATCAAACCCAGAACTCATCGAGTGTTAATCACATGGTAATGTGAACTAGATTATTGACTCTAGTAAACTCTTTGGGTGTTAGTCACATGGGGATGTGACCTTGAGTGTTAATCACATATCGATGTGAACTGGATTATTGACTCTAGTGCAAGTGGGAGACTGTTGGAAATATGCCCTAGAGGCAATAATAAATTAGTTATTATTATATTTCCTTGTTCATGATAATCGTTTATTATCCATGCTAGAATTGTATTGATAGGAAACTCAGATACATGTGTGGATACATAGACAACACCATGTCCCTAGTAAGCCTCTAGTTGACTAGCTCGTTGATCAATAGATGGTTACGGTTTCCTGACCATGGACATTGGATGTCATTGATAACGGGATCACATCATTAGGAGAATGATGTGATGGACAAGACCCAATCCTAAGCCTAGCACAAGATCATGTAGTTCGTATGCTAAAGCTTTTCTAATGTCAAGTATCATTTCCTTAGACCATGAGATTGTGCAACTCCCGGATACCGTAGGAGTGCTTTGGGTGTGCCAAACGTCACAACGTAACTGGGTGGCTATAAAGGTACACTACAGGTATCTCCGAAAGTGTCTGTTGGGTTGGCACGAATCGAGACTGGGATTTGTCACTCCGTGTAAACGGAGAGGTATCTCTGGGCCCACTCGGTAGGACATCATCATAATGTGCACAATGTGATCAAGGAGTTGATCACGGGATGATGTGTTACGGAACGAGTAAAGAGACTTGCCGGTAACGAGATTGAACAAGGTATCGGGATACCGACGATCGAATCTCGGGCAAGTATCGTACCGCTAGACAAAGGGAATTGTATACGGGATTGATTAAGTCCTTGACATCGTGGTTCATCCGATGAGATCATCGTGGAACATGTGGGAGCCAACATGGGTATCCAGATCCCGCTGTTGGTTATTGACCGGAGAGTCATCTCGGTCATGTCTGCATGTCTCCCGAACCCGTAGGGTCTACACACTTAAGGTTCGGTGACGCTAGGGTTATAGAGATATTAGTATGCGGTAACCCGAAAGTTGTTCGGAGTCCCGGATGAGATCCCGGACGTCACGAGGAGTTCCGGAATGGTCCGGAGGTAAAGAATTATATATAGGAAGTGCTATTTCGGCCATCGGGACAAGTTTCGGGGTCACCGGTATTGTACCGGGACCACCGGAAGGGTCCCGGGGGTCCACCGGGTGGGGCCACCTGCCCCGGGGGGCCACATGGGCTGTAGGGGGTGCGCCTTGGCCTATATGGGCCAAGGGCACCAGCCCCAAGAGGCCCATGCGCCAAGAGAAGAGGGAAAGGAAGAGTCCTAAAGGGGGAAGGCACCTCCGAGGTGCCTTGGGGAGGAGGGACTCCTCCCTGGCCGCACCCTTCCTTGGAGGAAGGGCCAAGGCTGCGCCCCCCCCTCTCCCTTGGCCCTATATATAGTGGGGGGAAGGGAGGGCAGCCCCAACCTAAGCCTTGGCGCCTCCCTCTCCCTCCCATGACACATCTCCCTCCTCCCGCAGCGCTTGGTGAAGCCCTGTTGGAATCCCGCTACTTCCACCACCACGCCGTCGTGCTGCTGGATCTCCATCAACCTCTCCTCCCCCCTTGCTGGATCAAGAAGGAGGAGACGTCGCTGCTCCGTACGTGTGTTGAACGCGGAGGTGCCGTCCGTTCGGCGCTAGGATCATCGGTGATTTGGATCACGACGAGTACGACTCCATCAACCCCGTTCTCTTGAACGCTTCCGCGCGCGATCTACAAGGGTATGTAGATCCACTCCTCCCTCGTTGCTAGATGACTCCATAGATAGATCTTGGTGACACGTAGGAAAATTTTGAATTTATGCTACGTTCCCCAACAGGGGGCACCCTAGAACACACAAGTTGATCCTCGTGATCGTTCCTTAGCCGTGTGCGGTGCCCCCTGCCACCATATTCCATCTCGATCATATCGTTGTAGTGCTTAGGCGAAGCCCTGCGTCGGTAGAACATCATCATCGTCACCACGCCATTGTGCTGACGGAACTCATCCCCGAAGCTTTGCTGGATCGGAGCCCGGGGAGCGTCATCGAGCTGTACGTGTGCTAAGAACTCGGAGGTGCCGGAGTAACGGTGCTTGGATTGGTCGGATCGGGAAGAAGACGTACGACTACTTCCTCTATGTTGTGTCAATGCTTCCGTTGCGATCTACAAGGGTACGTAGATCATACTCTCGCCTCTCGTTGCTATGCATCACCATGATCTTGCGTGTGCGTAGGAAATTTTTTGAAATTACTGCGTTCCCCAACAGTGGCATCCGAGCCTAGGTTTTATGGTTTGATGTTATATGCACGAGTAGAACACAAGTGAGTTGTGGGCGATATAAGTCATACTGCCTACCAGCATGTCATACTTTGGTTCGGCGGTATTGTTGGACGAGACGACCCGGACCGACATTACGCGTACGCTTACGCGAGACCGGTTCTCCCGACGTGCTTTGCACATAGGTGGCTTGCGGGCGACAGTCTCTCCAACTTTAGTTGAACCAAGTGTGGCTACGCCCGGTCCTTGCGAAAGTTAAAACGGAGTCAAATTGACAAACTATCGTTGTGGTTTTGATGCGTAGGTGAGATTGGTTCTTACTTAAGCCCGTAGCAGCCACATAAAACTTGCAACAACAAAGTAGAGGACGTCTAACTTGTTTTTGCAGGGCATGTTGTGATGTGATATGGCCAAGACATGATGCTAAATTTTATTGTATGAGATGATCATGTTTTGTAACCGAGTTATCGGCAACTGGCAGGAGCCATATGGTTGTCGCTTTATTGTATGCAACGCAATCGCGATGTAATGCTTTACTTTATTACTAAGCGGTAGTGATAGTCGTGGAAGCATAAGCTTGGCGAGACGACAACGATGCTACAATGGAGATCAAGGTGTCGCGCCGGTGACGACGGTGATCACGACGGTGCTTCAGAGATGGAGATCACAGGCACAAGATGATGATGAACATATCATATCACTTATATTGATTGCATGTGATGTTTATCTTTTATGCATCTTATCTTGCTTTGATTGACGGTAGCATTATAATATGATCTCTCACTAAATTATCAAGAAGTGTTCTCCCTGAGTATGCACCGTTGCCAAAGTTCATCGTGCCCAGACACCACGCGATGATCGGGTGTGATAAGCTCTACGTCCATCTACAACGGGTGCAAGCCAGTTTTGCACACGCAGAATACTCAGGTTAAACTTGACGAGCCTAGCATATGCAGATATGGCCTCGGAACACGGAGACCGAAAGGTCGAGCGTGAATCATATAGTAGATATGATCAACATAGTGATGTTCACCATTGAAAACTACTCCATCTCACGTGATGATCGGTTATGGTTTAGTTGATTTGGATCACGTGATCACTTAGAGGATTAGAGGGATGTCTATCTAAGTGGGAGTTCTTAAGTAATATGATTAATTGAACTTAAATTTATCATGAACTTAGTCCTGGTAGTATTTTGCAAATTATGTTGTAGATCAATAGCTCGCGTTGTTGCTTTCATATGTTTATTTTGATATGTTCCTAGAGAAAAATTGTGTTGAAAGATGTTAGTAGCAATGATGCGGATTGGATCCGTGATCTGAGGTTTATCCTCATTGCTGCACAGAAGAATTATGTCCTTGATGCACCGCTAGGTGACGGACCTATTGCAGGAGCAGATGCAGACGTTATGAACGTTTGGCTAGCTCAATATGATGACTACTTAATAGTTTAGTGCACCATGCTTAACAGCTTAGAATCGGGACTTCAAAGACGTTTTGAACGTCATGGACCATATGAGATGTTCCAGGAGTTGAAGTTAATATTTCAAGCAAATACCCGAGTTGAGAGATATGAAGTCTCCAACAAGTTCTATAGCTAAAAGATGGAGGAGAATCGCTCAACTAGTGAGCCTGTGCTCAGATTGTCTGGGTACTACAATCACTTGAATCAAGTGGGAGTTAATCTTCCAGATAAGATAGTGATTGACAGAAAATTCTCTAGTCACCATCACCAAGTTAGTAGAACTTCGTGATGAACTATGATATGCAAGGGATAACGGAAACGAATCCCAAGCTCTTCGTGATGATGAAATCGATGAAGGTAGAAATCAAGAAAGAGCATCAAGTGTTGATGGTTGACAAGACCACTAGTTTCAAGAAAAGGGCAAAGGGAAGAAGGGGAACTTCAAGAAGAACGGCAAGCAAGTTGCTGCTCAAGTGAAGAAGCCCAAGTCTGGTCCGAAGCCCGAGACTAAGTGCTTCTACTGCAAAGGGACTGGTCACTGGAAGCGGAACTGCCCCAAGTATTTGGCGGATAAGAAGGATGGCAAAGTGAACATAAGTATATTTGATATACATGTTATTGATGTGTACTTTACTAGTGTTTATAGCAACCCCTCAGTATTTGATACTAGTTCAGTTGCTAAGATTAGTAACTCGAAACGGGAGTTGCAGAATAAACAGAGACTAGTTAAGGGTGAAGTGACGATGTGTGTTGGAAGTGGTTCCAAGATTGATATGATCATCATCGCACACTCCCTATACTTTCGGGATTAGTGTTGAACCTGAATAAGTGTTATTTGGTGTTTGCGTTGAGCATGAATATGATTTGATCATGTTTATTGTAATACGGTTATTCATTTAAGTAAGAGAATAAATTGTTGTTCTGTTTACATGAATAAAACCTTATATGGTTACACACCCAATGAAAATAGTTCGTTGGATCTCGATCGTAGTGATACACATAATCATAATATTGAAACCAAAAGATGCAAAGTTAATAATGATAGTGCAACTTATTTGTGGCACTGCCGTTTAGGTCATATTGGTGTAAAGCGCATGAAGAAACTCCATGCTGATGGTATTTTGGAATCACTTGATTATGAATCACTTGATGCTTGCGAACCATGCCTCATGGGCAAGATGACTAAGACTCCGTTCTCCGGAGCGAGCAACTGACTTATTGGAAATAATACATACTGATGTATGCGGTCCTGATGAGTGTTAAGGCTCACGGCAAGTATCGTTATTTTCTGAACTTCACAGATGATTTGAGCAGATATGGGTATATCTACTTGATGAAACATAAGTCTGAAACATTTGAAAAGTTCAAAGAATTTCAGAGTGAAGTGGAAAATCATCGTGACAAGAAAATAAAGTTTCTACGATCTGATCGTGGAGACAAATATTTGAGTTACGAGTTTGGTATTCAATTAAAACAATGTGGAATAGTTTCACAAACTCATGCCACATGGAACACCACAGCATAATGGTGTGTCCGAACGTCATAACCGTACTTTATTGGATATAGTGCAATCTATGATGTCTCTTACCGATCTACCACTATCGTTTTGGGGTTATGCATTAAAGATAGTTGCATTCACGTTTAAAAGGGCACCATCTAAGTCCGTTGAGATGACACAATCTGAACTGTGGTTTGGCAAGAAACCAAAGTTGTCGTTTCTTAAAGTTTGGGATTGTGATGCTTATATGAAAAAGTTTCATTCTGATAAGCTCAAACCCAAATCGGAGAAATATGTCTTCATAGGATACCCAAAGGAGACTGTTGGGTACACCTTCTATCACAAATTCGAAGGCAAGACTTTTGTTGCTAAATTCGGAGTTTTTCTAGAGAAGGAGTTTCTCTCGAAAGAAGTGAGTGGGAGGAAAGTAGAACTTGATGAGGTAACTGTACCTGCTCCCTTATTGGAAAGTAGTTCATCACAGAAATCTGTTCCTGTGACTACTACACCAATTAGTGAGGAAGCTAATGATGATGATCATGTAACTTCAGATCAAGTTACTACCGAATCTCGTAGGTAAACCAGAGTGAGATCCGCACCAGAGTGGTACAGTAATCCTGTTCTGGAAGTCATGTTACTAGACCATGACGAACTTGCGAACTATGAGGAAGCGATGATGAGCCCAGATTCCGCGAAATGGTTTGAGGCCATGAAATCTGAGATATGATCCATGTATGAGAACATAGTATGGACTTTGATTGACTTGCCCGATGATCGGCAAACCATAGAAAATAAATGGATCTTAAAGAGGAAGACGGACACTGATAGTAGTGTTACTATCTACAAAGCTAGAATTGTCGCAAAAGGTTTTCGACAAGTTCAAGGTGTTGACTACGATGAGATTTTCTCACTCGTATCTATGCTTAAGTCTGTCCGAATCATGTTAGCAATTGCCGCATTTTATGAAATCTGGCAAATGGATAAACAAAACTGCATTCCTTAATGGATTTCTTAAAGAAGAGTTGTATATGATGCAACCAGAAGGTTTTGTCAATCCTAAAGGTGTTAACAAAATATGCAAGCTCCAGCGATCCATCTATGGACTGGTGCAAGCATCTCGGAGTTGGAATATACGCTTTGATAAGTTGATCAAAGCATATAGTTTTATACAGACTTGCGATGAAGCCTGTATTTACAAGAAAGTGAGTGGGAGCACTACAACATTTCTGATAAGTATATGTGAATGACATATTGTTGATCGGAAATAATGTAGAATTATTCTGCAAAGCATAAAGGAGTGTTTGAAAGGAATTTTCCAGAAAAAGACCTCGGTGAAGCTGCTTACATATTGAGTATCAAGATCTATAGAGATAGATCAAGACGCTTGATAAGTTTTTCAATGAGTACATACCTTGACAAGATTTTGAAGTAGTTCAAAATGGAACAGTCAAAGAAAAAGTTTCTTGCCTGTGTTACAAGGTGTGAAGTTGAGTAAGACTCAAAGCCCGACCACGGCAGAAGATAGAAAGAGAATGAAAGTCATTCCCTATGCCTCAGCCATAGGTTCTATAAAGTATGCCATGCTATGTACCAGATCTATTGTATACCCTACACTATGTTAAGCAAGGGAGTACAATAGTGATCTAAGAGTAGATCACTGGACAGCGGTCAAAATTATCCTTAGTGGATAAGGAAATATTTCTCAATTATGGAGGTGACAAAAAGGTTCGTCGTAAAAGGTTATGTTGATGCAAGTTTTGACACAGATCTGGATGACTCTAAGTCTCGATCTAGATACATATTGAAAGTGGGAGCAATAAGCTAGAGTAGCTCCGTGCGGAGCATTGTTGACATAGAAATTCGCAAAATACTTACGGATCTGAATGTGACAGACCCGTTGACTAAAATTATCTCACAAGCAAAACATGATCACACCTTAGTACTCTTTGGATGTTAATCACATAGCGATGTGAACTAGATTATTGACTCTAGTAAACCCTTTGGGTGTTTATCACATATCGATGTGAACTATGGGTGTTAATCACATGGTGATGTGAACTATTGCTGTTAAATCACATGGCGATGTGAACTAGATTATTGACTCTAGTGCAAGTGGGAGACTGAAGGAAATATGCCCTAGAGGCAATAATAAAGTTATTATTTATTTCCTTATATCATGATAAATGTTTATTATTCATGCTAGAATTGTATTAACCGGAAACATAATACATGTGTGAATACATAGACAAACAGAGTGTCACTAGTATGCCTCTACTTGACTAGCTCGTTAATCAAAGATGGTTATGTTTCCTAACCATGAACAATGAGTTGTTATTTGATTAACGGGATCACATCATTAAGTGAATGATCTGATTGACATGACCCATTCCATTAGCTTAGCACCCGATCGTTTAGTATGTTGCTATTGCTTTCTTCATGACTTATACATGTTCCTATGACTATGAGATTATGCAACTCCCGTTTGCCGGAGGAACACTTTGTGTGCTACCAAACGTCACAACGTAACTGGGTGATTATAAAGGAGCTCTACAGGTGTCTCCAAAGGTACATGTTGGGTTGGCGTATTTCGAGATTAGGATTTGTCACTCCGATTGTCGGAGAGGTATCTCTGGGCCCTCTCGGTAATGCACATCACTTAAGCCTTGCAAGCATTGCAACTAAATGAGTTAGTTGCGGAATGATGTATTACAGAACGAGTAAAGAGACTTGCCGGCAACGAGATTGAACTAGGTATTGGAATACCGACGATCGAATCTCGGGCAAGTAACATACCGATGACAAAGGGAACGACGTATGTTGTTATGCGGTCGGACTGATAAAGATCTTCGTAGAATATGTAGGAGCCAATATGGGCATCCAGGTCCTGCTATTGGTTATTGACCGGAGACGTGTCTCGGTCATGTCTACATTGTTCTCGAACCGTAGGGTCCGCACGCTTAAAGTTACGATGACAGTTATTATGAGTTTATACATTTTGATGTACTGAAGTTAGTTGGGAGTCCCGGATGTGATCACGGACATGACGAGGAGTCTCGGAATGGTCGAGACATAAAGATTGATATATTGGATGACTACATTCGGACACCGGAAGGGTTTCGGAGAAGTTTCGGATAAAACCGGAGTACCGGAGGGGTTACCGGAACCCCCCGGGGGGTTAATGGGCCTTATGGGCCTAATGTGGAGAAGAGGAAGGGGCTTCCAGGGCAGGCCGCGCGCCCCCTCTCCCCCTAGTCCGAATTGGACAAGGAGGGAGGGCGGCGCCCCCCCTTTCCTATTCTCCCTCCACCTCTCCTAGTTGGACAAGGAACGGGGAGGGGAGTCCTACTCCCAGTAGGAGTAGGACTCCTCCTGCGCCCTCCTTTAGGCCGGCGCACCACCCCTCCCTTGGATCCTTTATATACGGAGGCAGGGGGGCACCCTAGAACACACAAGTTGATCCTCGTGATCGTTCCTTAGCCGTGTGCGGTGCCCCCTGCCATCATATTCCACCTCGGTCATATCGTTGTAGTGATTAGGCGAAGCCCTGCGTCGGTAGAACATCATCATCATCACCATGCCGTTGTGCTGACGGAACTCATCCTCGAAGCTTTGTTGGATCGGAGCCCGGGGAGCTTCATCGAGCTGTACGTGTGCTAAGAACTCGGAGGTGCCGGAGTAACGGTGCTTGGATCGGTCGGATCGGGAAGAAGACGTACGACTACTTCCTCTACATTGTGTCAACGCTTCTGTTGCGATCTACAAGGGTACGTAGATCATACTCTCCCCTCTCGTTGCTATGCATCACCATGATCTTGCGTGTGCGTAGGAAATTTTTTGAAATTACTGTGTTCCCCAACAACCAACACAAAGTACTTCAAAGAGTGCCCCAAAGATTCTATCGGAGAATCACGACGAAAACATTTGCCAACCCCGATGCATAGGTTCATGGGCGGAACCCGCAAGTCAATCACCAAAACATACATCAAGTGAATCACGTGATATCCCATTGTCACCACAGATACGCATGGCAAGACATACATTAAGTGTTCTCAAATCTTGAAAGACTCAATCCGATAAGATAACTTCAAAGGGGAAACTCAATCCATTACAAGAGAGTAGAGGGGGAGAAACATCATAGGATCCAAATATAATAGCAGAGATCGCAATACATCATGATCGTATCACCTCAAGAACACGAGAGAGAGAGAGAGATGAAACACATAGCTACTAGTACATACCCTCAGCCCCGAGGGAGAACTACTCCCTCCTCGTCATGGAGAGCACCGGGATGATGAAGATGGCCACCGGAGAGGGATTCCCCCTCCGGCAAGGTGCTGGAACGGGTCTAGATTGGTTTTTGGTGGCTACGGAAGCTTCTGCGGCGGAACTCCCGATCTATTGTGTTCCCGATCATTTTAGGGTATATGAAGATATATAGGCGGAAGAAGTACGTCAAGGGAGCCATGAGGGGCCCACGAGGGTGTAGGGCGCGCCCAGGGGGTGGGGCGCCCCCTGCCTCGTGGCTTCCTCGTTGCTTCCCTTACGTAGACTCCAAGTCTCCCGTGTTGCTTTCCTTCCAAAAATAATTTCCATGAAGTTTTAGGTCAATTGGACTCTGTTTGATTTTCCTTTTCTGCGAAACACTGAAACAAGGGAAAAAAACAGGAACTGGCACTGGGCTCTGGGTCAATAGGTTAGTCCCAAAATTAATATAAAAGTGGATAATAAAGCCCAATAATGTCCAAAATAGTAGATAATATAGCATGGAGCAATAAAAAATTATAGATACGTTGGAGACGTATCAGTGGGTGGCGTGAGTGACAGAAGCACAGACCCGAGTAAGTAGGTTGTTTGCGTATGGGATAAAGAGGACTTGATACTTTAATGCTATGGTTGGGTTTTACCTTAATGATCTTTAATAGTTGTGGATGCTTGCTAGAGTTCCAATCATAAGTGCATATGATCCAAGTAGAGAAAGTATGTTAGCTTATGCCTCTCCCTCAAATAAAATTGCAATAATAATTACCGGTCTAGTTATCGATTGCCTAGGGACAAATAACTTTCTCGTAACAAAAAGCTCTCTACTAAAACTAATTTAGTTGTGTCTTTATCTAAACAGCCCCTACTTTTTATTTACATACTCTTTATTACCTTGCAAACCTATCCAAAAACACCTACAAAATACTTCTAGTTTCATACTTGTTCTAGGTAAAGCGAACGTCAAGCGTGCGTAGAGTTGTATCGGTGGTCGATAGAACTTGAGGGAATATTTGTTCTACCTTTAGCTCCTCGTTGGGCTCGACACCCTTACTTATCGAAAATTGTTGCGATCCCCTATACTTGTGGGTTATCAAGACCTTTTTCTGGCGCCGTTGCCGGGGAGTCATAGCGTGGGGTGAATATTCTCGTGTGTGCTTGTTTGCTTTATCACTAAGTAATTTTTATTTACTGTTCTTAGTTGTTTTCTATCTTTAGTTATGGGTAGGAAACACAAAATACCAAAAAAATAGTTGTACCTACTGAACCAATGGTTGAAGAACCACTCAAAATCTATCACACTCATGAAGCTTATTACTTGGATCATCTTCGATCGCTATGTGCTCGTGCTGAAACCCCAACTAGCTTAGTTGAGGGCAAATCTTTAGATGAGCATGCTTGTTATGTGCGACATCGGATATCTGAAAAAGGGAAAATTTTACTGGGTCAAATTCATCGTTTGCAATGCTATGCTTGGAATTGATGCGAAATATATGATATTACTTGTTGTTCTGAAAACCCTAAGAAACACCTTCCCTATCAATGTGAGTTTAGTGATAATGGAATCGTATCTTCGTATGCTAAGTGTGTTTGTAGTTACTATGATGTTCAACAAATTGAAGAATTTGTTGCTTTTAAGGGTGCTTATGAAATTGCTTCTTTGATCGAAACGTATGATGCTGCTCTTTACAAATCTGAAAAATTTGCCATACTTAAATATTGCTATGATAATTATGCTTCTAATGCCTATGTTGAACCATATATTGAGGACTACCCCGCTGTCCAAGAAGAGACTAAGATTTTGCAGGAGTCTATGGAAGAAGAAATTGATGAAACTGTGAGCTCATTGGATGAAAAAGATGAGGAGGAGAGCGAAGAACAAAAGGAGGAAGAGCGGATTAGCTACCTGTGCCCACCTTTTAATGAGAGTAACTCTTTAACTCATACATTGTTTAATTTCCCTTCGTGCTTATCGAAGGATGATTGCTATGATGATTGTTATGATCCTTTTGATTCTCTTGAAATATCCCTTTTTGATGATGCTTGCTATGCTTGTGGCCAAGATGCCAATATGAATTATGCTTATGGAGATGAACTTGCTATAGTTTCTTATGTTAAACATGAAATTGTTGCTATTGCATCCACGCATGATAGTCCTATTATCGTTTTGAATTATCCCGACTACACTATATCGGAGAAGTTTGCACTTATTAAGGATTATATTGATGGGTTGCGTCTTATTATTACACATGATGATTTTGATGAATATAATATGCATGTGCTTGCTGCTCCAACTTGCAATTATTATGAGAGAGGAACTATATCTCCACCTCTCTATATTTCCAATACTATAAAATTGCAAGAAACTGTTTATACTATGCATTGGCCTTTACTATGTGTGCATGAATTTTTCTTTTATGACATGCTGATGCATAGGAAGAGAGTTAGACTTCGTCATTACATGATATATGTTGCTTTGTGCTCACTACTAAATGCTAAATCATTGCTAATTAAAATTGGCTTTGATATACCTTGGGATCCGGATGGATTCATTACTTGAGCACTATATGCCTAGCTTAATGGCTTTAAAGAAAGCGCCAGGGAGACAACCCGGAAGTTTTAGAGAGTCATTTATTTATGTTGAGTGCTTTCATATAGTTTAAAAATAACAAAAATAAAGAGGGGAACCCAAAACCTTTTCAAAAAGGAAAGTGAAAGTGAGAAAGACAAGTATTGTTGAAGTGGGAGAGCTCCTTGAACTTTGTTCATGCTCACGGCAACTATGTGAATCTTGATCACAGAAACTTTTCAATAAAAATAATTATTCCCTTGTATAATTCCATTGTATTATAAAAATTATGTGCCAAGGTTTGCTTTTAGGATGTTTACATTTGCTTGATGGTTTGTACGGTGCAGGACAGAAACTTTGGCTGTAGTGCGCGGTTTTACATTTTTTACTGGAACGTCAAACGGTTCTGATTCTTTTTGCACTGTATTTATTTATAAATTGTTTATTCTTCCTAATTTTAGCAGAATTTTTCAAGTATCATAAGTATGATGAATGTTCAGATTGTTACAGACTGTACTGTTTTAGACAGATTCTGTTTTTGATGCATAGTTTGCTTGTTTTGATGAAACTAACGATTTATATCAGTGGATTAAGCCATGGAAAAGTTATATTACAGTAGACACAATGCAAAAACAAAATATGAATTGGTTTGTAACAGTACTTGGAGTAGTGATTTGCTTTATTATACTAACGGATCTTACCGAGTTTTCTGTTGAAGTTTTGTGTGGATGAAGTGTTCAATGATCGAGAAGGTCTCGATGTGAGAAGAAGGAAGAGAGGCAAGAGCTCAAGCTTGGGAATGCCCGAGGCACCCCAAGTAAATATTCAAGGAGACTCAAGCGTCTAAGCTTGGGGATTCCCCGAAAGGCATCCCCTCTTTCTTCAACAAGTATCGGTATGTTTTCGGATTCGTTTCGTTCATGCGATATGTTCAATCTTGGAGCATCTTTTGCATTTAGTTTTCATTTTCTTTTATGCACCATGCAGGTATGAGATAGTCCTTGGTTGATTTATAGAATGCTCTATGCACTTCACTTATATCTTTGGAGTATGGATTTATAGAATGCTTCATGTGCTTCACTTATATCTTTTGAAGTTTGGATTGCCTGTTTCTCTTTACATAGAAAACCGCCATTTGTAGAATGGTCTTTTGCTTCACTTATATTTGTTAGAGCGTGGGCATATCCTTTGTAGAAAGAATTAAACTCTATTGATTCACTTATATCTATTTAGAGAGATGACAGTAATTGGTCATTCACATGGTTAGTCATAAAAGCCTACATAAAACTTGTAGATCACTGAATATGATATGTTTGATTCCTTGCAATAGTTTTGCGATATAAAGATGGTGGTATTAGAGTCATGCTAGTGGGTAGTTGTGGATTAGTAGAAATACTTGTGTTGAGGTTTGTGATTCCCGTAGCATGCACGTATGGTGAACCGTTATGTAACGAAGTTGGAGCATGAGGTATTTATTGATTGTTTTCCTTATGAGTGGCGGTCGGGGACGAGCGATGGTCTTTTCCTACCAATCTATCCCCCTAGGGGCATGCGTAGTAGTGCTTTGCTTCGAGGGCTAATAAACTTTTGCAATAAGTATGTGAGTTCTTTATGACTAATGTTGAGTCCATGGATTATACGCACTCTCACCCTTCCATCATTGCTAGCCTCTCTAGTATCGCGCAACTTTCGTCGGTATCATAAACCCACCATATACCTTCCTCAAAATAGCCACCATACCTACCTATCATGGCATTTCCATAGCCATTCTGAGATATATTGCCATGCAACTTCCATCATCATCATATACATGACTTGAGCATTCATTGTCATATTGCTTTGCATGATCGTAAGATAGCTAGCATGATGTTTTCATGGCTTGTCCGTTTTTTGATGTCATTGCTATGGTAGATCATTGCACATCCTGGTACACCTCCGGAGGCATTCATATAGAGTCATATCTTTGTTCTAGTATCGAGTTGTAATATCGAGTTGTAAGTAAATAAAAGTGTGATGATCATCATTATTAGAGCATTGCCCCAGTGAGGAAAGGATGATGGAGACTATGACTCCCCCACAAGTCGGGATGAGACTCCGGACTTTAAAAATAAATAAAAGAGGCCAAAGAAGCCCAAATAAAAAAAGAGGCCAAAGAAGCCCACCATAAAAAAATAAAAAATAAAAAATAAAAATGAGAGAAAAAGAGAGAAGGGGCAATGTTACTATCCTTTTACCACACTTGTGCTTCAGAGTAGCACCATGTTCTTCATATAGAGAGTCTTTTGAGTTATCACTTTCATATACTATTGGGAATTTTCATTATAGAACTTGGCTTGTATATTCTGATGATGGGCTTCCTCAAATGCCCGAGGTCTTCATGAGCAAGCAAGTTGGATGCACACCCACTCAGTTTCAGTTGGAGCTTTCATACACTTATAGCTCTAGTGCATCCGTTGCATGGCAATCCCTACTCACTCACATTGATATCTATTGATAGGCATCTCCATAGCCCGTTGATACGCCTAGTTGATGTGAGATTATCTTCTCCTTTTTGTATTCTCCACAACCACCATTCTATCCCACCTATAGTGCTATATCCATGGCTCACGCTCATGTATTACGTGAGGGTTGAAAATGCTGAAGCGCGCTAAAAACTATGAACCAATTGCTCGGCTTGTCATCGGGGTTGTGCTTGATGTGAATATTTTGTGTGGTGAAGATGAAGCATAGCCAGACTATATGATTTTGTAGGGATAACTTTCTTTGGCCTTGTTATTTTGAAAAGACATGACTGCTTTATTAGGGGGCTTGAAGTATTATTGTTTTTGATGTCAAATGATAGACTGTTGCTTTGAATCACTCATGTCTTAATATTCATGCCATGATTAGATATGTGATCAAGATTATGCTAGGTAGCATTCCACATCAAAAATTATCTTTTTTATCATTTACCTACTCGAGGACGAGCAGGAATTAAGCTTGGGGATGCTGATACGTCTCCGTCGTATCTATAATTTTTTATTGTTCCATGCCAATATTCTACAACTTTTATATACTTTTGGCAACTTTTTATATTATTTTTGGGACTAACATATAGATCCAGTGCCCAGTGCCAGTTCCTATTTGTTGCATGTTTTTTGTTTCGCAGTAAATCCATATCAAACGGAGTCCAAACGGGATAAAAATTGACGGAGTTTTTTTTGTTTGGAATATATGTGATTTTTGGGCCTGCCTCCTAGTTTCTTGTGTTCTGTGCATATTGTGTATTGGGCCCGCCTCCTAGTTTCTTGTATAGTGGAGGTCCGTGGCCCACCGTTGTATATCATATATACGTGCCTATGTATAAGAGCAATACATCGTGCAATCATAATCTCATACATGCTCCATTCATTGCTCTTCTACACATCCTCGACAAAGACACATTTCTGCACCTGACACGAATTTGCTTTGTCGAAAGACGAAGACACATTTCTGCACCTGACACGAATTTGCTTTGTCGAAAGATGCTTGTTAGCAAATCAATCTGTGGTTGAATGGTTAGAAAGAAAATGGTATCCCCAGCCCATCAAGCTTCAAGTTCTAGACTTGACACCGGTGGTCGTACCCCCAGCCCACCAAGCCTTCTCACGATGCTCGTTCAGTGGGATCGGAGGAGATGTTCCCATCGACTACGAATGTCAATCTCAAGATGACATGCTGACTCAGTCTCTCAAAGGTGCTCATATGAGTAGGGCATGTGTGTGTGCATTCATAGGGATGAGTGTATGTACCTATGTATGAGTGTTTGCATCTATATTGTTTAAAAAAAGACGCTAGTTAGTAGCCTTTTGCAAAGTGATGACAAAATTACACGTACAAGGTCTTTCAAATTGATGTTCCAATATCTTCTTGTCATTTTTTCACACTTTTTTTCTTTTCTTTTTTCCATCATACCATTCCATTCCATATTTTTTTAAGAATAATAAAGATCCAAAATAGCTTAAAGTAAATAATATTTGTTTCGAGGGAACCTTGTACTAAGAGCAATGTAGAAAAAGCTTACATGCATAATTATTTATAAACCAAAAGAAAAAGATTTGTCTACGGCATAAAAGGATGCTCTAAGTAGTTGAGCAACAAAACCACAGCAATAGCGTCTATTACAAGCCTCTTTTGCAAAGCGATGCCGAAATTACGCGTACAAGCTCTTTCAAATTGATGTTCCAACTTCTTGTCATTTTTCCACACTTTCTCTTTTTCCATCCTACTATTCCATTATGATTTTTTAAAAATAAAAATGATTCAAAATAGCTTGAAATATAAATAATATTTTGTTCCGAGGGAACCTTGTACTAAATGCAACGTAAAAAAACTTATGTGCATACTATTTTTTTAATATTTTGTCTACGGTCCACACTTTCTCTTTTCCATCCTACTATTCCATTATGATTTTTAAAAAATAAAAATGATTCAAAATAGCTTGAAATATAAATAATATTTTGTTCCGAGGAAACCTTGTACCAAATGCAACGTAAAAAAACTTATGTGCATACTATTTTTTTAATATTTTGTCTACGGCATATAAGGATGCTCTAAGCAGTTGAGCAACGAAACCTAACCTGCGGTTGATAAAACCGACGCTCTAACTAATTGAGCTACAAGATCTCACCAATTATGAATATTATTTAACTTTTAAATATTGAAATTAATATGTATTGCAAGCTTATTACGTGCATAATTTTAAAAATATTGGTCTCGGAGGGGCTTGAACACTCAACCTGCGGCATATAAGACCGATGCTCTAACGAATTGAGCTACAAGACCTTGACAATTACGTTCATTGTTTAATTATTAAATATTGAATATTTGCTTGGTCAGCATACGAGGAAGAAATTGGATTATTAGAGAACATGCATGGCGAACCATGATTAACACAATTATGTAGAGCAATCTCCACACCACACAGGTAGCTATCACGGTACGTAAAATCTCAACACCACACTGTTCTTGATTGCGAGCATATGAAAAAGTTGAAGTATTTCATTCCGCAATTTAGTTATTAATGGATCGTTTGTGATTGATTTTTTTTGGCAGGAAAATGCGGGAATGTATATATTACTCAAACAGGACAAAACATCATTCATACAGACCTTCGTATGGGGAAGAGTCGAACGTATCAGCGTTGACAAAGAGCATTATACACAACAGCGATGAGATATACTAGGTCAAAAGAAATCTGCATGATGCTTCATTTGTTAAGGTGCGTCCTTCCAGTGTGTGATCTCATTCCAAACATGCCAAGACACCAAAGGGTCATGAGCAGAACCATTCTTATCGTCTCAGGTAGATCAGCAAGGACGTCCAGCAGCCACTCCGGCCCTGTGTTGCGGACGGAATCAACATCCGGCAGGGGCTAGTTTTCTGCCTTGGCCCGCCAAAGAGCTCTCGCACGAGGGTACCTGTTATGCCTGTCGCGTCAGCAAACATGTTCGCCTCCTGTTTAATAACTCCACCATCATAGCTTCTTTTCCTTTTCAGTTGATTCATAGCGATGTGTGGACCTCTCCGGTTCCTAATAATTCGGGCTATTTATATTATTTGGTTATCCTTGATGATTATTCTTATTATGTATGGACTTTTCCTTTGCGCAGAAAGTCGGATGCACTTTTCACTTTGACGGCTTTTTACTCATATGTCAGCATGCAGTTTGGGCGTCTCATCCTTGCTCTTCAGACTGACAATCAAAAAGAGTTCGACAACCTTGCTTTCCGCACTTTTCTATCGCACCACGGCACAATTTTTCGTCTCACATGCCCGTATACTTCTCAGCAGAACAGTCGAGCCGAACGCGTCCTTCGCACTCTGAACGACTGCGTTCGCATGCTCCTGTTCCATGCTAACATGCCGCCTCGTTTCTGGCCGGACGCACTCGCTACTGCTTCGAACGACTGCGTTCGCACGCTCCTGTTCCATGCTAACATGCCGCCTCGTTTCTGGCCGGACGCACTCGCTACTGCTTCTCTTCTCCTTAACCTTCGCCCTTACCGCCCACTGTGGAACTATGCACCTCACCATCTTCTCTTCGGTATGCCCACATCTTATGATGGCTTGCGTATTTTCGGGTGCCTTTGCTATCCTAGCACTGCCGACTCCGCTCCTCACAAACTCGCACCTTGTTCTGTCGCTTGAATTTTCATCTGCTACCCCTCCAACTTCAAGGGATATCGGGGCTACGATCCCGTTTCCCACCGTGTGTTCACTTCCCGGCATTTTTACTTTGATGAGCATGTGTTTCCGTTTCACCAGGTACCCGCGGCTGTTCCTCCCGCCACCGGTGACGCGGGCTCCTCGACACCTCTCCCAGGGCGCTCGCGCGCCTCTCTTGGCCTGCCCTTGGCTTCGAGGCGCGCCCCCGCATGTGGCGCCTCCTCCAGCCGCGACGTTGGCGCCCCCAGCGCCCCAGGCGCCCGTGACCGGTCCGGTCACCCGCGCCCGTACGGGTGTTTTGCCCAAGCTCGCGCTACGCCATGGATGACTATGTCCACTTGTTGAGGAACGCAGTATTTCAAAATTTTCATACGATCACGCAAGATATATCTAGGAGATGCATAGCAACAAGCGAGGAGAGTGTGTCTACGTACCCTCGGTTGACGTAGTCGAACGTCTTCACGATCCAACCGATCAAGTATCGAACGCACGACACCTCCGCGATCTGCACACGTTCCGCTCGGTGACGTCCCTCGAACTCTAGATCCAGCTGAGGCCGAGGGAGAGTTTCGTCAGCACGACGGCATGGTGACGGTGATGATGAAGTTACCGGCGCAGGGCTTCGCCTAAGCACTACGACAATATGACCGATGTGGAAATCTGTGGAGGGGGGCACCACACACGGCTAAGAAATCAACTTGTGTGTCTATAGGGTGCCCACCTTCCCTGTATATAAAGGAGGGGACGAGGAGGAGGGCCGGCCTCAAGGGGCACGCCCAAAGGGGGGATTCCTACTCCTAGTAGGAGTAGGTTTCCCCCATTCCTAGTCCATGTAGGAGAAGAAGGAAGGAGAGGAGAGGGAGAAGGAAAGAGGGGGCCGCCGCCCCCTCCCTAGTCCAATTCGGACTAGCCCATGGGGGGGCACCCCTTGAGGCCCTTCTCTCCTTTCCCGTATGGCCCATTAAGGCCCACTACTTCCTCTGGCGAATTCCTGTAACTCTCCGGTACTCCAAAAAATACCCGAATCACTCGGAACCTTTCCGATGTCCGAATATAGCCTTTCAATATATCGATCTTTACGTCTCGACCATTTTGAGACTCCTCGTCGTATCCGTGATCTCATCCGGAACTCCAAACAACCTTTGGTACATCAAATCACATAACTCATAATACAAATCGTCATCGAACGTTAAGCGTGCGGACCCTACGGGTTCGAGAACTATGTAGACATGACCGATACACATCTCCAGTCAATAATCAATAGCGGAACCTGGATGCTTATATTGGCTCCTACATATTCTACGAAGATCTTTATCGGTCAAACTGCATAACAACATATGTTGTTCCTTTTGTCATCGGTATGCTACTTGCCCGAGATTTGATCGTCGATATCCTCATACCTAGTTCAATCTCGTTACCGAAAAGTCTCTTTAATCGTTCCGTAATGCATCATTCCGCAACTAACTCATTAGTCACATTGCTTGCAAGGCTTATAGTGATGTGCATTACCGAGAGGGCCCAGAGATACCTCTCCGACAATCGGAGTGACAAATCCTAATCTCGATCTATACCAACTCAACAAACACCATCGGAGACACCTGTAGAGCATCTTTATAATCACCCAGTTACGTTGTGACGTTTGATAGCACACTAAGTGTTCCTCCGGTATTCGGGAGTTGCATAATCTCATTGTCATAGGAACATGTATAAGTCATGAAGAAAGCAATAGCACTAAACTAAATGATCATAGTGCTAAGCTAACGGATGGGTCTAGTCCATCACATCATTCTCTAATGATGTGATCCTGTTCATCAAATGACAACATATGTCCATGGCTAGGAAACTTAACCATCTTTGATTAACGAGCTAGTCAAGTAGAGGCATACTAGGGACACTCTGTTTGTCTATGTATTCACACATGTACTATGTTTCCGGTTAATACAATTCTAGCATGAATAACAAACATTTATCATGATATAAGGAAATAAATAATAACTTTATTATTGCTTCTAGGGCATATTTCCTTCAGTCTTCCACTTGCACTAGAGTCAATAATCTAGTTCATATCGTCATGTGATTTAACACCAATAGTTTCACATCTTTATGTGATTAGTTCACATCTCCATGTGACTAATACTCAAAGGGTTAACTAGAGTCAATAATCAAGTTCACATCGCTATGTGATTAACACCCAAAGAGTGATCATGTTTTGCTTGTGAGAGAAGTTTAGTCTATGGGTCTGCAATATTCAGATCTGTATGTATTTTGCAAATTTCTATGTTTACAATACTCTGCACGAAGCTACTCTAGCTAATTGCTTCCACTTTCAATATGTATCTAGATCGAGACTTAGAGTCATCTAGATCGGTGTCAAAAGCTTGTATCGACATAACTATTTACGACAAACTCTTTTATCACCTCCATAACCGAGAAATATTTCCTTAGTCCTCTAAGGATAATTTTGACCGCTGTCTATTGATCTACTCCTAGATCACTATTGTACTCCCTTGCCAAAATCATGCTAAGGTATACAATAGGTCTGGTACACAGCATAGCATACTTTATAGAACATATGACTGAGGCATAGGGAATGACTTTTTCATTCTCTTTCTATTTTCTGCCGTGGTCGGTTTTTGAGTCTTTACTCAACTTCACACCTTGCAACACAGTCAAGAACTCATTCTTTGACTGTTCCATTTTGAACTACTTCAAAAACTTCTCAAGGTATGTACTCATTGAGAAATTTATCAAGCGTCTTGATCTATCTCTATAGATCTCGATGCCCAATATGTAAGCAGCTTTACCGAGGTCTTTCATTGAAAAATTCTTATTCAAGTATCTTTTTATGCTATCCAGAAATTCAGTATCATTTCCGATCAACAATATATCATCCACATATAATATTAGAAATGCTACAGAGCTCCCACTCACTTTCTTGTAAATACGGGTTCCTCCAAAAGCCTGTATAAAACTATATGCTTTGATCAACTCATCAAAGCGCATATTCCAACTCTGAGATGTTTGCACCAGTCCATAGATGGATCGTTGGAGCTTGCACACTTTGTTAGCATATGTAGGATTGATAAAACCTTCTCGTTGCATCATATACAACTCTTTTTTAATAAATCCATTAAGGAATGTAGTTTTGATATCCATTTGCCAGATTTCATAAAATGCGGTAACTGCTAACATGATTTAGACAGACTTTTAAGCATCGATACGAGTGAGAAATTCTCATCGTAGTCAACACCTTGAACTTGTCGAAAACCTTTTGTGACAATTCGAGCTTTGTAGATAGAAACATTACTATCAGCGTCCGTCTTCCTCTTGAAGATCCATTTATTCTCAATGGCTCACTAATCATCGGACAAGTCAATCAAAGTCCATACTTTATTCTTTATACATGGATCCCATCTTAGATTTCATGGCTCAAGCCATTTTGCGGGATCTGGGCTCATCATCGCTTCCTCATAGTTCGTAGGTTCGTCATGGTCAAGTAACATGACCTCCAGAACAGGATTGCCGTACCACTCTGGTGCGGACCGTACTCTGGTTGACCTATGAGGTTCGGTAGTAACTTGATCTGAAGTTTCATGATCATCATCATTAACTTCCTCACTAATTGGTGTAGGCATCACTGGAACTGATTTCTGTGATGAACTACTTTCCAATTCGGGAGAAGGTACAATTACCTCATCAAGTTCTACTTTCCTCCCACTCACTTCTTTTGAGAGAAACTCCTTCTCTAGAGAGGATCCACTTTAGGCAACAAAGATCTTGCCTTCGGATCTGTGATAAAAGGTGTGCCCAATAGTTTCTTTTGGGTATCCTATGAAGACACATTTCTCCGATTTGTTTTGAGTTTATCAGGCTGAAACTTTTTCACATAAGCATCGCAACCCCAAACTTTAAGAAATGACAACTTTGGTTTCTTGCTAAATCACAGTTCATACGGTGTCATCTCAACGGATTTTTAGACGATGCCCTATTTAACGTGAATGCAACTGTCTCTAATGCATAACCCCAAAATGCTAGTGGTAAATTGGTAAGAGACATCATAGGTCGCACCATATCTAATAAAGTATGGTTATGACGTTCGGACATACCATTACGCTGGGGTGTTCCAGGTGGCGTGAGTTGCAAAAACTATTCGACATTGTTTCAATTGAAGGCCAAACTCGTAATTCAAATATTTCGTCTCCGCGGTCAGATCGTAGAAACTTTATTTTCTTGTTACGATGAT
Organism: Triticum aestivum; assembly: GCF_018294505.1. NCBI lineage: Eukaryota > Viridiplantae > Streptophyta > Magnoliopsida > Poales > Poaceae > Triticum > Triticum aestivum. Next base: position 52,989,584 of record NC_057797.1, on the reverse strand, counting down.
TCTCCACTTCACTTTAAAATTATTTGAACTTTTCAAACGTTTCAGACTTGTGTTTCATTAAGTAGATATACTCATATCTGTTCAAATCATATGTGAAGGTCGGAAAATAATGATACCCGCCGCGAGCCTCAACACTCATCGGATCGCATACATCAGTATGTATTATTTCCAACAAGTCAGTGGCTCGCTCCATTGTTCCGGAGAACGGAGTCTTAGTCATATTGCCCGTGAGGCATGGTTCGTAAGCATCAAATGATTCATAATCAAGTGATTCCAAAAGTCCATCCGCATGGAGTTTCTTCATGCGCTTTACACCAGTATGACCTAAACGGCAGTGTTACAAGTATGTTGCACTATCATTATCAACTTTGCATCTTTTGGCATCAATATTATGAATATGTGTATCACTACGATCGAGATTCAATGAACCATTTATATTAAGTGTATGACTATAGAAGGTATTATTCATGTAAACAGAATAATAATTATTTTTTGACTTAAATGAATAACCGTATTGCAATAAACATGATCCAGTCATATTCATGCTCAACGCAAACACCAAATAACATTTATTTTAGGTTCAACACTAATCCCGAAGGTAAAAGGAGTGTGCGATGGTGATCTTATCAACCTTGAAATCATTTCTAACACACATCGTCATCTTGCCCTTAATTAGTCTATGTTCATTTGCAACTCCTATTTCAGAATTAAACTATGTACTGTGTACTCAATGCTCCCCAAATCTAGTGCATGTGATAATAGCGCAAATTTAGTTCAGTTCAAGTCTTCAAGATTAAGTGTGGGTGCCATTTAGATCATTTTTTTCTATGGGCAATAGCTGCCATTTAGCTCAGTTCAAGTTCAGGTTTTGGTGCCATTTAGTTCAACTCAGTTTGGAGCATCAATTGGCAAGCAATTCAGTTTAGATATTTGCATATGTACTCCTGTTCAATTCGGTTTGGAGCAACAGCTGACATTCAGTTCAATCCAGATTTTTAGCATATGCACTCCTGTTCAATTTGCACATGCACAATGTTTATCTGAACATTCGTTGAACATTCATTTATTCATGGGGGGGGGGGGTGCTATGCATCCACCGGCTGCTGCCGGGTCGCTAGCCGCCAGATTTAGCGCCACCAAGCGGCTGACGGACATCCTAAATTTTAAAACATAGATTATGTTGCAGAATTTTTTGGAATAGAGATCATGTTGCGAAAATGTCGGTAGAATTATTATTTTTCTATACTACTATTAAACAATCAAACAAGAACTTTTTTAAGCACACCCCACAAAGCGTACACAGATCCAATACCACCGCACGATTAGGCCCACTAAAATCAATCTAACGGTTAGCCTTAACCTAAACCATTTTCTGTGTGCACTTAGCAATTTACATTGACTGACCGTACTCCACCATGGAGGAAAATATGAAACTCCACGCTTGAGCAATTAGGAAACTAATTATCACGGGTGCATCCTATTTTAGGAAACTAAATCAGAGTGCATCCATCCTATTAGGAAACTAATCTCAGACAAATCCATCCTATTAAAAAACTTATCTTGGATGCATCCATCCTATTAGGAAGCTAATCGCGAGCCGCCTGCCGCCATCATGCACGCTAGCCACGATGGGGGAAGCGCGAGGAGCTTCGTCTTTCTTCGGGAACATCTATACTACTATTAAACAATCAAACAAGAACTTTTTTAAGCACACCCCATAAAGCGTACATAGATCCAATACCACCGCACGATTAGGCCCACTAAAATCAATCTATCGGTTAGCCTTAACCTAAATCATTTTCTGTGTGCACTTAGCAATTTACATTGACTGACCGTACTCCACCGTGGAGGAAAATATGAAACTCCACGCCTGCGCAATTAGGAAACTAATAATCACGGTGCGCCCTATTCTAGGAAACTAAATCAGAGTGCATCCATCCTATTAGGAAACTAATCTCAGACAAATCCATCCTATTAAAAAACTTATCTCGGACGCATCCATCCTATTAGGAAGCTAATCGCGAGCCGCCTGCTGCCATCATGCACGCTAGCCACGATGGGGGAAGCGCGAGGAGCTTCGTCTTTCTCCGGGAACACATGTGCTATCGCCGCCATCGTCTTCTGTTTGGAGGCCAGACACTCTTCTGCCGCTACTGCGACGACTCCATCCACGTCCAGGGCATGCTCTCCAGCAACCATCGACATCTGCATTGACTTCAGCTCCGTTCGCAGCACCCATGCCGACAAAGTGTCTGTTCAATGGGTGCACGTGCATTACATATTAAATAAGAATCACGGGCCTTCAAGCAATCTAGAATTATAGATTTGGGATTATCTTAGGTTGCCGATTGCTGTACTGAAAATGTGTAATTATATATGGCACGTACATAAGAATGCAGCAATCTTGTCTTACAAAGTAGGATCAAGAGGGATATTGAAGAAGTCAAGCAGAGTCTATTTCCCATGATTACTTCTCATGTTCATGTCGGCTTCCTTCGGCTTTACTTCGTACCACCATATGCATTAAACTGGACCGTATCAAGAGGTAACACCATCCCCTTGATTAGAATTGCCTTATTTGTGCTATTTGATCAGTGTGTGTTTTACGTATGACGTTGCTTTACCTGGAATTAAGGTGGGTTGCACCTGCCTAGGCACTATCTCTAGGGATAGGTTGGAAATCAGAATATATGATTCATTCTTAGAGAAAACTTTACACGCGTTACTTTAACATAATTGCACAGCAATCCAGTAAATTATGTAAGATTCAGTAGGAGGCAAGATATTGAAGATGTACTACTATTTCAGTTACATGATTCTATACATCTAAAACGGGTCACATGACTCCGTAACTATTGTTAGAGAATATCTCTTGCTGTTCTGTAAAGGTATGCAATCTCTACTGCGTTCCAATAAAGAGAATTTTACCATACAGAAGGATCCAATGAGGAAACTAATCCGGCTGAGTTCCAATAAATAGATCCTTCAAATGATCTGTCCTAATACAGCTGCTGTATATTGGTACAGAGAAATCATATAAATTGTACTCAGTCAGATTTTTTGTTTCATGACAGAGAAACCAAATACCTTTCGCTATTTTGGCATATATATTTATTCTTATATATTTGTGCAGTTTCGAATGATCCAACATATCTGCAGTCATCAAACTTGAAGACATGATGTTTAAGGCCTTATTTGCACCGCCTCTCTTTCTTTGTCTGTGCGCCTCTTTCCTCCAATAATAATAATGAACAACTTTTTTCGGATCAGGTATTACATTATTACAAATGTATGCTGAAGCTACTCCTTACGACAAGGAAAAAGAGGATGAATGCTTTCTATCTTCCCCAGTTTTGTAGCATGTTCCAAATTGTTGGCTCTTTCTTATTTGAGGATTCATCATTTTTTTGTAATTTAGAAGCTGACCTGAAAGCTTGATAAGGTTAAGCTTGACAAATACTCTAGAATACTTTTCCTTCCATTTTTATTTTTCTTCATAACTCATTTCAGTTTCTATACGTACAAAGCGTCTTACATCATTGTAAGTTAGTATGGTTGCCAACGCATAAACACATACAAAACCGGATAAATATTTTCTATTATGATAATTATTGGATTTCTTCTAGCCCTTTTACATTTCAATTAGTTCTTGTAAATCATCTTTATTTCATATAGAAGTCGTTGTAGTCACATATCATCTTCTATTTCCTATTATCCATAGTAGGTAGCTATATAATTTTGGCAGTCCACACAACCAAAAAATATATGTAATTTGATCCAAATTAGTACAAATATATATTTTGCTATGCAGATTAATAGAATAAAATAAGATTCAAGAATTAAGCATCTTGAACAATATAATTGCACCGTAAGGTAGTTTATACTTTTTTTTCCTGGCTGCACTCGAAGAGAAGACTAAACTACATGCATATATTACTGCATTAATAAATAATTGCTGATTTTATTTAAATGAGAATATTTTCCTGCTATTACTCTATGCAGCAACATAACCACTATTGTGTCTCGCTTTTGAAAATACAATTTGAGCGACATCAAACATTGTGTATCCATTTAATTTATATTTTTAAAAACGTTTATTTTTTTATATTATGTGAATTCACCTGTTTTACGTTTGAGACGTGCGTTGCACGTGCATGCTTACTAGTGCAACATAATTTATGTTATAGAATATTTTCTGCATCAGCGATCGTGTTGTGGAAACATCTATAGAGTTTTTTTTTGCCAAAGGTCGTATTGCATAATTTTTTGCAACAGAGCACATGTTGCAGAAACGTCACTTGATTTTTTTTCTTGCAATAGAGGTCGTGCTGTAGATTATTTTTCCAACAGAACGCTTGTTGCAGAAGACGAATGAAGAAAAAAAGAAACAAATGGCACTCAGTCATTAACGATTAAGATAAGAAGGAAAAAGAATGAGCGATGACAGGACCCACATAAGAAGCGTGGTGTGCATCTCATGCTGCGGACGAAGCGCTGTAAATCGGCCGGCCGAAGGAAATCTTTTCCCAAATTTAATGGGTACCCCAAACAGCCAAGTAACAAAAAAAGTTCCAATGTGGAATCAAAGCTAAAAGGATTTTACATTTCGTTACCCGTCTTTTTTTGTCTACTCTGCGAGGCTTGCTGTGTACATGCTACAAGTATAAAAGTTTGAAATAAGAATTTGAAATGAACCATGGGGTTTACGATTTCTAATATGGAACAGCGCGCTTGGTTGCTGGATCCCAGCCACAAATAGCCAGATCTATCAACGTAGATGCATGGTGTTGGGTCAGTTTGCACACTATTTCTTCCACAAGGCGTCGTAGAATTTCCTTTGCTGCCACACCAACAAAAGTAAAATGTAAGGCATGCATATGCTGCTACATAAAAGGGGTAAGCAAAACGAGAGATGATCGATTAGAATGTCGGCCTGCACCTGTTCTGACACTGACGGCTTTATTTTGGATAGTGCTCGCTCAAAGTGCGAGAGTTCAATCGACTCACCCAAACCTGACCCCAATCTATCTTCCAGAGCTTCCATGGCTGCTTCATTCATCTGAACAAGGAAGCAAGGAAGCATACATGCTAACTGGTTCCACTTTGCCCGTTGGATCATAGCCTAAATTACATCCATGCTTCATCAATGAAGAAGAAAAAGTCACAAAAGTACTTACCAGTGATGCTAGGTCAGCACCGGAGAGATTGTTGCACTCCTCACGGCGAGCTAGTGCATCCAAATCGACACTGGGGGAGAGTGGTTTTTTCCCGGAACCTGCTAGTGATTTGAGTATTGAAGCACGCTCATTAGCACCAGGTAGAGGTACACAACGTTTCCTCCCAAATCTACCAGGCCGTAGAAGAGAATCGTCTATCGCATCAGTTCTGTTTGTAGCTCCAATAACAAAAACACCTTGATCAGAACTACTACCAAGTTCAGTAAGTAACTGCAAGTGCAAAGATGAACTAACATGAGAAATACAGAGCATGGAAAGAAATGACTGAACATGTTAGAGAATCTCTGCATTGCCAATATATATCGGATGTTGAAGTTACCTGGTTCACGACACGTTCAACAACCCATGCTCCCTCATTCCCTCTTTTTGTTGTCAAGGCATCTATCTGGCACGTACAACAAATTAATGGATTAACTAAAAATTTGAGCACCGTATTTTGCTTAGAATATTAAGCACCTTATCAAGCAACACATGCAAGTTGCTGAGCAACTCTAAATTCTAATAGCACAGATCAATGTATCAGACATTAAAAAAATGTTCCAGACTTTCACAGTTTCACTAAACAGGATAAATGTTACAATGAGCAAAGCAAGGACTTATTTTACCTCATCAAAAAATATTATGCATGGGGAGTTCGTCCGTGCACGGGCGAATATTTTCCTTACTCCTGATTCACTCTCCCCAACATATTTGGTTAACAGCTCAGGCCCCTAAGTTCCAAACAAAACAAGAATCTTAGTTAGCAGTCTGTATGAAACTAGAGCAAGTACTGAGAATATGGAAATCTCAACATGAGTTACCTTTTTGTAAATAAAATTAGCCCCTGCATCGTGTGCAACTGCTTTTGCTATTAGTGTTTTCCCACAGCCCGGAGGCCCAAATAGCAAAAAACCATCTTGCATATCCACTCCAAATTTCTTTAAAGGTAGATAACAGAGGACATGAATATACAAAATTACAAATAAATAAAGGATACAATTGAAACACATATAAAACATGCTGGATTTCAAGCAATATTGCAAATAAAGCACCACAGGTGCCCATGACTCTAGCTATGAGATCTGTCTTCAGTATACAAATGAACTCAATATGCAAGCCAAACAACAGACTGGAGAAAAATAGCACTTGAACTAAAACCATGACAAGAATTATGGAATGGAGGGAGTATGATAGAACACATTTCATCACGGGATTCACCTTATAAAGTTGAGGGTGCTTGATACACCGGACGATGCAGCGATCAAGTTCTTGCTTTAAAGAATCAAGACCTCCAACATCAGTCCATTTGACATCAGGGATAGAGGAAAATCCTTCCCTTATCAATGATGGTTGAGCCACTTTAATTGCTTCCTTCAGATCAATGACAAAGGTATATATGTTAAACATGGTACAGTCTACTGAAATCCCCCCTTTTCACATGAGCGGAGGAATTAATTAATTCAACTGTTGCATGTAGCTAGATGTAAAAGTTGAAAAATCATGCTTAACTTAATTACCTCAAAGTTATCCATGGTGACACTTAGGCTCTACATCTCGTTTTGACTAAAAGGATGCCTCCACCAATTCAGTCCATTCTCATTCATTTTTACATGTATCATTAGGCAGATATCTCGTTTTCCTCCCTTAACCCTAAGCGGAGGAAAAACTCTTCCCTCCAAGCTTCATCGGCGAGCCCGTGGATTCCTTCCCTCTGCTTGCCGCTACGGCGGTCAGTGGCCGGAAGGGGAATCCTGGTGCCTCCACTCTGGTTAGTTGTTTAGATTAGGGTATTTAGTCCTTGCAGGGGTTTTTCGCCACTCGGGCGAATGGCGAAGCTTCTTCTTCGAGTTTATCTTTCGGGCTCTAATCCTCCTTGAATTCGTCTGTCTGGGCATAGTCGACGGAGCTCGATGTAAATTCCTCTCGTCTCCTTGGGGTGATGAGGTTAAAGTTTCTCCTCGTGTGACGAGATTTGGTGTCAGCTGCTTCACATCTACTATTCAAGTGTAAAGTGTTCAACGGCCACAATTGCGGCTCCAAAGTACTATTCCGTGGTGACACGTGCATGAAGACTTCCCGACTGTCATCGGCAAGGTCAAGCCAACTTAGATAGGGAGCGGCGACAGTGACCCATCGGTAGCTCGTTCTAGCGGCAGTAGTGATTGTTTGGTGGTCTCGAAATCTTGATGTAATTTTTATTATACTTGAGATGTTGTACTTATGAGGAATTTTTATAATAATTTGATCCTTTTCACACAAAACATTATAGCATTAGGCAATATTATAGGGCCACATATCTAGGTGTTAGATCGAATATCCATGGACAATATATCCAAGACTTCATTATTGTAAATAATTGGAGAGCAGGTATATTATGTATAAAACATATAGAGAACTTACTTCTAAATAATGAAAGTCTTAGCATGTGTGTGATTATTTTATATTACATCTCAACAAAAAGATATTAACAATACATTATTATTTTCGTCATAATTTAAATCGCCAAAACTGCTATGCAAACGATTGCCAAAAGATAGGTTGCATGTGCATGCCGAATGATAGTGTTGGCTGGGACACCATTGTATGACGTCTATTAGGCCACCCGGTTTCGAGACGATTCTGTGTGGGATTTCGTCGTCAGTCCGACATAGCGGATGTGGCATTTTATATCCACCCTTATATTTGGGCTGGATATGAGGAATGCCGGTCAGCCCGGGCGTTTGAAGACGGCCGTTTAAATCAAATTTTCATGCTCGATCAATGACCGGGCCGTCCGTCCGAACATTTGAGACGTGTTTGAGCAGCCATAGATGTTCTAAGGTTGTGTACACGTTCCAAACACCTGCAGCAATTAAAAATAAGTTCTGCTACTGTTGGGGTAAACCACGACGGCTGGCCGCCCAGCACGGAAGGAACCAGTAGCGTCCGGCCGGCCGAGCACATGCCAGACGAGGCAGCGGTGCTAGTGCGGCCTAGAGCGACTTTTCCTTTGCGCTCACCGAATCATGCATGCAACTTTGGCCGGTCAATCGCTCCGTCACGCAGCTAGTCAGATCAGGCTTCCCGAAGCAGCTCGCATTTGCTCGACTGACCGCCCTGCCCCGGTCCCCGGAGGCCAACGACGCTTGTCAGTTCATCCTCGCCGCGTTGTGCCGTGGCTCGTAGGGAGCAGCGCAGTGTTGACGAATCGCGTCCGATCAATCGATCGGCACGAGACACTTGTTCCACGCTTGTGCATGGCGCCCTGCAGATTGATTAGACTGGACTTCCGACCGTGTACGTGTGCGCCGGTCTAACGGGGTGGCCAGCAGCACGCGACTTCAGCGCGGTCGGTCGCCGGCCGCCGCCGGCGGAAACTTATAGTGGACATAAATTTTCTGGGGGCTGAATGTGCTGTGCCCTGAGCTGCATGCTACCCTGATCGATCTAAGTATTCTTCGTGACTCGGTGTGTAGTATGAACAGTAATTACTCTAATATAAAGCCTTGCACGACATGGAACTCAGTCATCGCTAGTTTACTACTACTACGTACGTATTTGTCCAAAGATAGTACGTGGCCGGCCGGTTCGAAATTCTCGAAACAGGGGTACGTGGCATTGACAAAAGGGATCGCCGTTTAAATGAAGGCGTAGTGACCGTTGGTGCACGCACGCTAACGTAACGGTGGATGCAGTTACGGTCTTACGGACAGGATGCTGCGATGAGCGGCAAAGAGACGAGGGTACGAGGCGCAGCTACAGTACGCCACGTATGCGGGGAAACATGTCCTCTTCCGTCGGTCAGTACCGGCACGCACACCAGCAGCAAAGCTACTGTGCCTACCTAGTATACTAGCTTGCTTGGGCGGCCATGCGCGTCGTCCGTCCGTGTGTCGGTCGGTCTGTTCATGCTCATGCCGAGGCAGCAGGACGACGTACACGTACAGGTGGCGCGTTCCGTGCGACTGATGAAACCGGCCGGATGTCCGTAAGTTAAGTCAAACGCTTTGAACGTATAGCATGCAATAACTATCATCGGTGTCACCGTTTTTTATGCCGGATAAGGCGCTGGTCAACGTCGGCGATACACCTGCCCATGTGGGCGATCAGGACGAAGACGACGACGGCTCGTAGACGTCCCGGCGAACGTTGGCCAGCACCGGCCGTACGGACGTGGACGCGCCACCGGAACGATTTAGACACGCCGATCGTGATGCCGGAACGTTCTTGCGCCGGCCACCCAGAGTAGGAAAGCACCGTCAGGGACCGAGCTGTTACGGTCGTGGACAAAGGCGCAAGGGACAGCCGTCGCATCGTCACAGGCTACTATTCCTTCCATTTTTAAATATAAGTCTTTGTAATTCCACTATAAACTACATATAGAGTAAAATGAGTAAACCTACACTCTAAAATGCATCTATATAGATTCGTATGTGGTTCATAGTGGAATCTCTACAAAACTTATATGTAGGATTGGAGGGAGTAATTATCTGTCGAAACAATCGATAAGGACACGCGCGGGGATCAAAAGACAGATCCATTTTGGATGAGCGGCCGCGGATTTGGCTTTGACTACTACTAATTCAAATCTTTGCAGATGCTACTCCCTCCGTATCAAATATAAGACCTTTTTTGATACTCATTCCGCGTGTCGTGGCTCGAAAAACTCACACGGCGCGATCTCACAGAAAAAACGACAGAGCCCTGTGGCATTCACAAGAACATGCACAATAATTTGCAAATAGCTTTGATTTAAGCATGCAAAATACACGTAGGTAACAAGAGTATATCTATACATTGTGTACACGCGTCTATTTTTCTTGCAAACTAATATTAAACAAGAAACATGGACTAGATTGATCTACCATACCAAAAAACGTCTAGATCGATCCCTCATCCATACTTCGATGCTATAGTAAAGTTCATTACCGAAAATCCGAAATCCCCTACAGATAATACTTAATTAATCATTGCGACGACCCAGCCGGGCAAACGCCGGCATGCAGCGAGCCTACGCGGCCGAGGGCGCCGGGAAGTACTTCACGGCACCGGCCTCAACCAGAGCTCCACGTAGCAGGTTGGTGCCCTCATCGCCGGCCTTGTAGTCCAGGCTCTCGTCGTTGTAGATGTCCCACCATTTCTTCACGAGCATCTTGATGTCCTCCCTGTCCATGTTGGCCTCCTCGCCGGTGTACCTCCACGGCTTCGAACCCTGCATCATTCATGCATGGCACAGAAACATCGAGCATGAATTCAGATATAAGAATAAACAGACTAAAAATGTTTGTACTAGGAAATCGATGACAAAGACGTACCGCTGCGCAGTAGTGCACGACCTTGACCTTGTCGAGCTCGACGTTCTCCGGGTGCCTCCAGAGCATGGCCAGCACCAGGTTGTACACCGGCGGGATGGGCTTGTACACGTCCCTGAAGAACATGTTGAGAAAGTCCTGCTCGGCGAACGGGGTGGGGTTGGTGACGACGAGCCTGTCGAGGAGGGCCTTGGCGGTGGCGAGGCTGGGCTCGTGCACGAACATGCCGGCGTTGAAGTAGAGCGGCGGCGGGGGCACGCTGAGCTCACGCTCCGGCCACGCCACCCGGTCCGGGCACTGCTGGCAGTAGCCGATCCTGTACTGCAGGGTGTGGCTCCACGTCTTCTCGCAGAAGCAGTCCATGATTGCGTAGAAGCTGCCCTTGTCGAGGTCGAAGAGGTGGTCGATGTTGTCGAACACCTGGATGTCCGCGTCCAGGTACACCATCCTCTCGTATTCCACGAACTGTTCGTGCACCAGAATCAGTCAACATCTAACGATCCAGGATGGAAGAAGAAGAGAGCTAGAGAGTAAGTAGGTACCTCCCAGATACGGAGCTTGGAGTAGTTGATGACGTAGTAGGCCATGGCGAACTGGGTCTGGCTCTCGGGCGGGTACACCGGCTCGATCTCGCGGACGAGGCATCCCTGGTCGACCAGCTTGCGGCGGTGATCCTCGGGGACGTCGGGGAGCACGGCCACCACGAGCGGGTAGGCGGAGTTGACGGCGCGGAGGCCCTTGGCCAGGCCCACCACGCCCTTCCAGTAGTCGCCGGAGCCGGCGAGGAAGGTCACGTACGCCGCCCTCTTGGGCGCGGCATCCACGATGCCCTTGAGCATGGGAGCCATTGCTCGCTCGATCTCTCTTGTCTTGCTTGACAGAATGGGTGAGATGGGTTTGCTGTGTGTTGTGCACTAGTGCGTGTTTGTGTTTGATGATGCTTGATGATGGACGATGGTGGTGCCTGCTGGCGTTTATATAGGGCAGCGGGGCGTGGGATCCGCCACGAAATGGAAAGCGTTAAAAAAAAGGGTATAAATGTGGATTGGAATGTTTGAGATGGTGCTATTTTCTTGGGTGATTTGTTTCGGTGGATATAAGGTGACAAAAATCAAACATTATCTTGTCGTAGATCTCTTGCCTTATATGGTAACTGATGACTTAATTAAAGATGGCAAGGAGTGATTTTGGGTGTGATACTCCCAAAATTACCGACCATTTCTGCCACGTATGGTTCGTCGACGGATGGCATCTTCTAGTTTGACTTCAGTATATGCTGCTACTGTATTAAATGGCATGTAGGAATATATTGGCAAGAGATCATCAAACGATTTATCTATCCAATCCGGATAATATTAGTTCACCCGAAATAAAAAGATGCGTACTAATATTAGTTGATTCAATCCATTCCAATCCAATTGTAGCAGGGGCCAGGAGGTACGTCGGTTTTACAGATAAAGGTGAAAATCCCAGGCAGAGTCTAGCTACTTCAACCGCCCTCGCGAGGCGCGTCCAGTGAAATCTGCGTAGTATTTCTTTCCACGTCTTGCTTTTCTGTCTAGTCACCCTGCATCCATCACGACAAAATGTTGTTTCTACGACCGCCAAGGAAGATCGACGGAACCTTTTGTGGTTGAGCTACCTTTCACGGTGTGGCCCATGCAAAGGAATCCATCGACAGATCGATCGCGAGATAATTAGTTAGCACATGACTGTGGTCAAATCAAACAACGAACACAAGGATTGCTAGCTATAGTGCACTGTGTCATCAGCTCAGACGGACAACAGAATGATGATGGAACTTAATTGGACTGTGCATTGTGAATTTGATACTACTATACAACATACTGCTACTAATATTATCCACGGCGCGAAGGTGAATGAAATCGTCGGCCTAGCCTGCGTGGAACAATCAGACCAGATCCCAACCAACCTTTTGTACGAACCCAACAGGAAGCTTGTATGCACATTGATCATGGACGGTGCAGCAGTTGGTGTCGCCGTTTTTCTGGATAACGTACGTACGTGGTGTGGCCGGTTACTTAATTGTATGCTCCTGCGCCGTGAGAACAACACGGCTGGCAGCAGAGAGACGTACGCGTTTTCCCCCCGCCGACGCGAGGTCACTCTCCGTCGAGTCAGTAATAGCATCGAGCAGTTTTCAATGGAGAGAAATAGCGAGTCTTGAGCTAACAAGATTTGGACGGTGAAAGCAGCCAAGATGGATGGAAGCGGCCGAAGCTGAGCTGAGCTCGTCCGGTTGGGAGAGTGCGACACCACAAGGTGCGGGCAGTTCGTGTCTCCCTGCCTTTTCCCTCAACTCTCTCGTTCCTAGTCGTCGTGGGCATGGCCTCGTTTGGACATGTGCGGCAACAAGACTTCTCGCGTATCCTGCAGCAACAACAGGAGCCGCTGTGTCTCGCCCGCAGCGTGACACAAGCTCGTCTCGCCGAAGCCTCGCAAACTAATGGACCAGCCCAAGTAGCTTTGCAGGTTAATACTTTTTTATTCTCTTTTGTTTATATTTTAAAAAAATAGTCCAAGTGCATGCATTTCAAAATTTAGATGCACTTCAAAATTTAAAAACCACACACAAATTTGAAAATTGTTAATGCAATGTAAATAAACATTAGCGTAATTATAAAAAATGACGATAGCAATAAACAAATTTTTTTGTTACATTTAAAAATGTTCACATGATTCAGAGTGTACGTGACACTACAAAATATGTTTATACAATGTAAAAAATGTTTTATAATTCATAAAACAAATTTTTGTACCATTCTAAAAAGTATAGGGTACATTTAAAAAATTGCACACACTTTCAGAAATATGTTCTTGATAAAATGCTCAGAACATATTAGGAAAATTTTCAAAAACATGTAGTATATGAAAAAATGTTAATCATGCAATTGAAAAAAAAGTTAATTGTGTATAACAATATGTTTCTGATGTATACCAAAATTTATGACGTGTATGAAAAAAGTAGACATAGAATCATATATTTCCAAAAAATGTTATGTATTTGAAAAAATTTCAACATGTAAAAATATATTTTAAATGTATACGGAAAATGTACATATGTATGAAAAAAAAAGCAGACAAAAAAACATATCTTTGAGCGAACCAACCTGTCGTTGGATAGTTAGGTGGACAGTGGTATCCCCAGGCTCCCAGTATTCAAGTCCTAGTGCTCGCATTTAGGGGCAGTTCCCACAATCATATCATTACTTTGAGATTTAAGAATCATTTTGGTCAAACATTCAGCTGCAATGTTGAAAATAAAAGGAAAGAGGGGGTCACCCTGTCTGACCCCCTTAGCACTTTGGAAATAGGTGCCTACTTTATCATATTTTTTTTGTGAGAAAAAAAACCCTCTAACTTGTTGCAATTAATCTAAATAGGGGCCTACTTTATCATTAATCTAAATGGACATGGTGCAATTACGTAAAACTTGTTTTGCCCAATTGCATCATTTTTAATTAAAACCTCTAACTTGGTGGCAGGCAATAAGAATGTCTTAATTGACCATGCCGTACGCCTTCTCAAAATCAAGTTTAGCAACAAGCCCCACTTGCTTTTTAACATGAGCATGCTGCATTACTCGTGTAAAGAAAGATTGTCATGCACAATAGATCGTTTTTTATTAAAGAATCCTGATGAACACTAAACGGTTTAATAAAAAAGGATTCAAACAAGTTGTATCTAGAATATCAGTTATATATGTGGTATGAGGATGTAGGAAGGGACAAACCTTACTACGCACGTCAACACATTCAACCAGGTGATCATGGAAATAGGTCGGCTAGAGGTCAAAGCGGGAAGACAAAGCGTCAACACATTCATGCATGGCACAGAAACATCGATCATGAATTCAGATATAAGAATAAACAGACTAAAAATGTTCGTACTAGGAAATCGATGACAAAGACGTACCGCTGCGCAGTAGTGGACGACCTTGACCTTGTCGAGCTGGACGTTCTCGGGGTGCCTCCAGAGCATGGCGAGCACGAGGTTGTACACCGGCAGGATAGGCTTGTACACGTCCCTGAAGAACATGTTGAGGAAGTCCTGCTCGGCGAAGGGGGTGGGGTCGGTGACGACGAGCTTGTCGAGGAGGGCCCTGGCGGTGGCGAGGCTGGGCTCGTGCACGAACATGCCGGCGTTGAAGTAGAGCGGCGGCGGGGGCACGCCGAGCTCGCGCTCCGGCCACGCCACCCGGTCCGGGCACTGCTGGCAGTAGCCGATCTTGTACTGCGGGGTGTGGCTCCACGTCTTCTGGCAGAAGCAGTCCATGACGGCGTAGAAGCTGCCCTTGTCGAGGTCGAACAGGTGGTCGATGTTGTCGAACACCTGGATGTCTTCGTCCAGGTACAACATCCTCTCGTACTCCACGAACTGTACGTGTTAGACTCTGTATTTAATGGGCCCACTTGTAATTATGTTATAATCACTATATAATAAAAAGGTCACCCCACGTTTGGAGGTGTGCCACAAACCCTAAAAACCCTTGTCTAATATGGTATCCGACCTACCGATCTAATGTCTTCCGCTCCGCCCCCGTCACCAGCCGCCGCCGCCGCCTCAAGCACCGCCGGCACCGCGGTTTCCTTCCTCATCCTTCTACCGCCGGCCCCCGTCCACATGGATCACTCGTTCCTCCCACCGTCCCTCGTGCGTCTCCTCAACGTCGGGACTGCGCCCTACACGGCGGACGGATCGCTCGGCCCCCTGCAGACTCAATCGGCGGGGTCTCTCTTCGTCGGCCCGGTGTCTTCGCTGTACGCCGGCGTCTCCTCTCGCTGCTTCGGCCCGGTCCCAGCAACCGTCGCCGCTGCTGGCTGCCGTGCACTCCCTTGTGCCTGCGCCGCCACCACCTACCGCGTCGCACCAGATGCGTGCGATCGCGCCTGCTCCGGCTGCCTCCATCTACACCGCAGCCGGCCCTACTGTTGCCGATGCCGCCCATGCCAATCACGGCGGCTACCCACTGTACGCGGCGCCGTACGGCCCGTCGCCACCTGCACGTCCTTCCTATGGTGCGTACCCTGGCCAGGGCGCGTACCCGGCTCCGCCGCCCTATGGGGCGCCCTACCCGTACGACCCCTCGCACCTGTACGCACCGGCTGCGGCGCCATCTGCACCAATGCCCTCTCCGACGCCATACGTGGATGCCGAAGCTGCTCTGGCCGCGATCTCCTCGCCGCCGTTTTTATTCTCGCACCTCCTTCCGGTGAAGCTTAAACCGGACAATTATCTATATTGGCGTGCTCGGGTGCTTCCTCTCCTTCGCAGCCATTAGTTGGAGGGGTTCGTCAACGGTACACTGCCATGTCCACCGCCACATCATCCGATGTTCCGTGCGTGGATCGCTCAGGACCAAGCCATCCTCTCAGCCATCCAGTCTTCTCTGGGTGAGGGTGTGGCCGGGCTCGTCCTCTTTGCTTCGTCCTCTCATGAGGTGTGGGACATCCTGGAGTCGAGTTTCTCGTCTTAGTCTACTGCTCAATCCATGGCCATCCGTGCCAAGCTTGGTGAAACTCGCAAGGACAATGGTACGGTGACCACCTTCTACAACAAGATCAAGAAGTTAGCTGACACTCTTGCTTCCATTGGAGAGCCCCTTTGTGACAGCGAGTTCACATCCTTCATCCTAGCCGGCCTCAACAGCGACTACGACTCGCTTGCCGAGGTGATTAATGAACGCAAGGAGCCTCTTCTGTTGGGTAACGTAGTAATTTCAAAAAATTTCCTACGCACACGCAAGATCATGGTGATGCATAGCAACGAGAGGGGAGAGTGTGATCTACGTACCCTTGTAGATCGACAACGGAAGCGTTAACATGGTTGATGTAGTCGTACGTCTTCACGATCCGACCGATCCAAGTACCGTTACTCCGGTACCTCCGAGTTCTTGGCACACGTTCAGCTCGATGACGATCCCCGGGCTCCGATCCAGCAAAGCTTCGGGGATGAGTTCCATCAGCACGACGGCGTGGTGACGATCTTGATGTTCAACTGTCGCAGGGCTTCGCCTAAGCACCACTAAATATGACCGAGGTGGAATATGGTGGAGGGGGGCACCGCACACGGCTAAGGAACGATCACGAGGATCAACTTGTGTGTCCTAGGGTGCCCCCTGCCCCCGTATATAAAGGAGCCAAGGGGAGGGGGCGGTCGGCCAAGGAGGGCGCACCAAGGGGGAGTCCTACTCCCACCGGGAGTAGGACTCCCTTCTTTCCTAGTTGGAGAAGGAGAAGGGGAAAGAGGAGGAAGAGGGAAAGGAAAAGGGGGGGCGCCGCCCGCCTTCCCTTGTCCTATTCGGACTAGGAAGGGGAGGGGCGCGCGGCCACCTCTTGCCTCCTTTCCTCTTCTCCCTTAAGGCCCATGTAGGCCCAATAACCCCCCAAGGGGTTCCGGTAACCCCCCCGGCACTCCGGTAAAATCCCGATTTCACCCGGAACGATTCCGATATCCAAATATAGGCTTCCAATATATCTATATTTATGTCTCGACCATTTCGAGACTCCTCGTCATGTCCATGATCATATCCGGGACTCCGAACAACCTTCGGTACATCAAAATACATAAACTCATAATGAAACTGTCATCGTAACGTTAAGCGTGTGGACCCTACGGTTCGAGAACAATGTAGACATGACCGAGACACGTCTCCGGTCAATAACCAATAGCGGAACCTGGATGCTCATATTGGTTCCTACATATTCTACGAAGATCTTTATTGGTCAGACCGCATAACAACATACGTTGTTCCCTTTGTCATCGGTATGTTACTTGCCCGAGATTCGATCGTCGGTATCTCAATACCTAGTTCAATCTCGTTACCGGCAAGTCTCTTTACTCGTTCCTTAATACATCATCTCACAACTAACTCATTAGTTGCAATGCTTGCAAGGCTTATGTGATGTGCATTACCGAGAGGGCCCAGAGATACCTCTCCGACAATCGGAGTGACAAATCCTAATATCGAAGTACGCCAACCCAACATGTACCTTTGGAGACACCTGTAGAGCTCCTTTATAATCACCCAGTTACGTTGTGACGTTTGGTAGCACACAAAGTGTTCCTCCGGCAAACGGGAGTTGCATAATCTCATAGTCATAGGAACATGTATAAGTCATGAAGAAAGCAATAGCAACATACTAAACGATCGGGTGCTAAGCTAATGCAATGGGTCATGTCAATCAGATCATTCAACTAATGATGTGATCCCGTTAATCAAATAACAACTCTTTGTCCATGGTTAGGAAACATAACCATCTTTGATTAACGAGCTAGTCAAGTAGAGGCATACTAGTGACACTCTGTTTGTTTATGTATTCACACGTGTATTATGTTTCCGGTTAATACAATTCTAGCATGAATAATAAACATTTATCATGAAATAAGGAAATAAATAATAAATTTATTATTCCCTCTAGGGCATATTTCCTTCAGTCTCCCACTTGCACTGGAGTCAATAATCTAGTTCACATCGCCATGTGATTTAATAGCAATAGTTCACATCACCATGTGATTAACACCCATAGTCCACATCGATATGTGACCAACACCCAAAGGGTTTACTAGAGTCAGTAATCTAGTTCACATCGCTATGTGATTAACACCCAAAGAGTACTAAGGTGTGATCATGTTTTGCTTGTGAGATAATTTTAGTCACTGGGTCTGTTATATTCAGATCCGTAAGTATTTTGCAAATATTTATGTCAACAATGCTCTGCACGGAGCTACTCTAGCTAATTGCTCCCACTTTCAATATGTATCTAGATTGAGACTTAGATTCATCTAGATTAGTGTCAAAACTTGCATCGGCGTAACCCTTTACGATGAACCTTTTTTCACTTTCATAATCGAGAAACATATCCTTATTCCACTAAGGATAATTTTGACCGCTGTCCAGTGATCTACTCCTAGATCACTATTGTACTCCCTTGCCAAACTCAGTGGTAGGGTATACAATAGATCTGGTACACAACATGGCATACTATATAGAACCTATGACCAAGGCATAGGGACTGACATTCATTCTCTTTCTATCTTCTACCGTGGTCGGGCTTTGAGTCTTACTCAATTTCACACCTTGTAACATAGGCAAGAAACTCTTTCTTTGACTGTTCCATTTTGAACTACTTCAAAATCTTGTCAAGGTATGTATTTATTGAAAAAACTTATCAAGCGTCTTGATCTATCTCTATAGATCTTGATGCTCAATATGTAAGCAACTTCACCGAGGTCTTTATTTGAAAAACTCCTTTCAAACACTCCTTTATGCTTTGTAGAATAATTCTACATTATTTCCGATCAACAATATGTCATTCACATATACTTATCAGAAATGTTGTAGTGCTCCCACTCACTTTCTTGTAAATACAGGCTTCACCGCAAGTCTGTATAAAACTATATGCTTTGATCAACTTATCAAAGCGTATATTCCAACTCCGAGATGCTTACACCAGTCCATAGATGGATCGCTGGAGTCTGCATATTTTGTTAACACCTTTAGGATTGACAAAAACTTCTGGTTGCATCATATACAACTCTTTTTTAAGAAATCCATTAAGGATTGCAGTTTTGTTATCCATTTGCCAGATTTCATAAAATGCGGCAATTGCTAACATGATTCGGACAGATTTAAGCATAGATACGAGTGAGAAACTCTCATCGTAGTCAACACCTTGAACTTGTCGAAAACCTTTTGCGACAATTCTAGCTTTGTAGATAGTAACACTACTATCAGCGTCCGTCTTCCTCTTGAAGATCCATTTATTTTCTATGGCTTGCCGATCATCGGGCAAGTCAACCAAAGTCCATACTTTGTTCTCATACATGGATCCCATCTCAGATTCATGGCCTCAAGCCATTTTGCGGAATCTGGGCTCATCATCGCTTCCTCATAGTTCGCAAGTTCGTCATGGTCTAGTAACATGACTTCCAGAACAGGATTACCGTACCACTCTGGTGCGGATCTCACTCTGGTTTACCTACGAGATTCGGTAGTAACTTGATCTGAAGTTACATGATCATCATCATTAGCTTCCTCACTAATTGGTGTAGTAGTCACAAGAACAAATTTCTGTGATGAACTATTTTCCAATAAGGGAGAAGGTACAATTACCTTATGAAGTTTTCTACTTTCCTCCCACTCACTTCTTTCGAGAAAAACTCCTTCTCTAGAAAGGATCCATTCTTAGCAACGAATGTCTTGCCTTCGGATCTGTGATAGAAGGTGTACCCAATAGTCTCCTTTGGGTATCCTATGAAGACATATTTCTCCGATTTGGGTTTGAGCGTATCAGGATGAAACTTTTTCATATAAGCATCACAATCCCAAACTTTAAGAAACGACAACTTTGGTTTCTTGCCAAACCACAGTTCAGATTGTGTCGTCTCAACGGACTTAGATGGTGCCCTTTTAAACGTGAATGCAGCTGTCTTTAATGCATAACCCCAAAACGATAGTGGTAGATTGGTAAGAGATATCATAGATCGCACCATATCTAATAAAGTACGGTTATGATGTTCGGACACACCATTACACTGTGGTGTTCCAGGTGGCGTGAGTAGTGAAACTATTTCACATTGTTTTTAACTGAAGGCCAAACTCGTAACTCAAATATTTTACTTCTGCGATCATATCGTAGAAACTTTTATTTTTTTTACGATGATTCTCCACTTCACTCTGAAATTCTTTAAACTTTTCAAATGTTTCAGACTTGTGTTTCATCAAGTAGACATGCTCATATATCCTCAAATCATCTGTGAAGATCAGAAAATAATAATACCTGTCGCGAGCCTCAATATTCATCGGACCACATACATCAGTATGTATGATTTCCAACAAATCTGTTGCTCGCTCCATTGTTCCGAAGAACAGAGTCTTAGTCATCTTGCCCATGAGGCATGGTTCGTAAGCATCAACTGATTCATAATCAAGTGATCCCAAAAGCCCATCAGCATGGAGTTTCTTCATGCGCTTCACACCAATATGACCTAAACGGCAGTGCCATAAATAAGTTGCACTATCATTATTAACTTTGCATCTTTTGGTTTCAATATTATGATTATGTGTATCACTACGATCGAGATCCAATGAACCATTTTCATTGGGTGTGTAATCATATAAGGTTTTATTCATGTAAACAGAACAACAATTATTCTCTAACTTAAATGAATAACCGTATTGCAATAAACATGATCAAATCATATTCATGCTCAACGCAAACACCAAATAACACTTATTTAGGTTCAACACTAATCCCGAAAGTATAGGGAGTGTGTGATGATGATCATATCAATCTTGGAACCACTTCCAACACACATCGTCACTTCACCCTTAACTAGTCTCTGTTCATTTTGCAACTCCCATTTCGAGTTACTACTCTTAGCAACTGAACTAGTATCAAATACTGAGGGGTTGCTATAAACACTAGTAAAGTACACATCAATAACATGTATATCAGATATACTTATGTTCACTTTGCCATCCTTCTTATCCGCCAATCACTTGGGGTAGTTCTGCTTCCAGTGACCAGTCCCTTTGTAGTAGAAGCACTTAGTCTCAGGCTTAGGACCAGACTTGGGCTTCTTCACTTGAGCAGCAACTTGCTTGCCGTTCTTCTTGAAGTTCCCCTTCTTCCCTTTGCCCTTTTTCTTGAAACTAGTGGTCTTGTCAACCATCAACACTTGATGCTCTTTCTTGATTTCTACCTTCATTGATTTCATCATCATGAAAAGCTTGGGAGTCGTTTTCGTCATCCCTTGCATAATATAGTTCATCATGAAGTTCTACTAACTTGGTGATGGTGACTAGAGAATTCTGTCAATCACAATTTTATCTGGAAGATTAACTCCCACTTGATTCAAGCGATTGTAGTACCCAGACAATCTGAGCACATGCTCACTAGTTGAGAAATTCTCCTCCATCTTTTAGCTATAGAACTTGTTGGAGACTTCATATCTCTCAACTCGGGTATTTGCTTGAAATATTAACTTCAACTCCTGGAACATCTCATATGGTCCATGACGTTCAAAAACATCTTTGAAGTCCCGATTCTAAGCCGTTAAGCATGGTGCACTAAACTATCAAGTAGTCATCATATTGAGCTAGCCAAACGTTCATAACGTCTGCATCTGCTCCTGCAATAGGTCCGTCACCTAGCGGTGCATTAAGGACATAATTCTTCTGTGCAGCAATGAGGATAAACCTCAGATCACGGATCCAATCCGCATTTTTGCTACTAACATTTTTCAACACAATTTTCTCTAGGAACATATCAAAATAAACACAGGGAAGCAACAACGCGAGCTATTGTCTACAACATGATTTGCAAAATACTACCAGGACTAAGTTCATGATAAATTTAAGTTCAATTTAATCAAATTACTTAAGAACTCCCACTTAGATAGACATCCCTCTAATCCTCTAAGTGATCACGTGATCCAAATCAACTAAACCATGTCCGATCGTCACGTGAGATGGAGTAGTTTCATTGGTGAACATCACTATGTTGATCATATCTACTATATGATTCACGCTCGACCTTTCGGTCTCCGTGTTCCGAGGCCATATCTGTATATGCTTGGCTCGTCAAGTATAACCTGAGTATTCTGCATGTGCAACTGTTTTGCACCCGTTGTATTTGAACGTAGAGCCTATCACACCCAATCATCACGTGGTGTCTCAGCATGAAGAACTTTCGCAACGGTGCATACTCAGGGAGAACACTTCTTGATAATTAGTGAGAGATCATCTTATAATGCTACCGTCAATCAAAGCAAGATAAGATGCATAAAAGATAAACATCACATGCAATCAATATAAGTGATATGATATGGCCATCATCATCTTGTGCTTGTGATCTCCATCTTCGAAGCACCGTCGTGATCACCATCGTCACCGGCGCGACACCTTGACTCCATCGTAGCATCGTTGTCGTCTCGCCAATCTTATGCTTCCACGACTATCGCTACCGCTTAGTGATAAAGTAAAGCATTACAGTGCGATTGCATTGCATACAATAAAGCGACAACCATATGGCTCCTGCCAGTTGCCGATAACTCGGTTACAAAACATGATCATCTCATACAATAAAATTTAGCATCATGTCTTGACCATATCACATCACAACATGCCCTGCAAAAACAAGTTAGACGTCCTCTACTTTGTTGTTGCAAGTTTTACGTGGCTGCTACGGGCTTAAGCAAGAACCAATCTTACCTACGCATCAAAACCACAACGATAGTTTGTCAAGTTGGTGCTGTTTTAACCTTCGCAAGGACCGGGCGTAGCCACACTCGGTTCAACTAAAGTTGGAGAAACTGTCACCCGCTAGCCACCTTTGTGCAAAGCACGTCGGGAGAACCGGTCTCACGTAAGCGTACGCGTAATGTCGGTCCGGGCCGCTTCGTCCAACAATACCGCCGAACCAAAGTATGACATGCTGGTAAGCAGTATGACTTATATCGCCCACAACTCACTTGTGTTCTACTCGTGCATATAACATCAACATATAAAACCTAGGCTCGGATGCCACTGTTGGGTAACGTAGTAATTTCAAAAAAATTCCTACGCACACGCAAGATCATGGTGATGCATAGCAACGAGAGGGGAGAGTGTGATCTATGTACCCTTGTAGATCGACAATGGAAGCGTTAACGTGGTTGATGTAGTTGTGCGTCTTCACGATCCGACCGATCCAAGTACCGTTACTCCGGTACCTCCGAGTTCTTGGCACACGTTCAGCTCGATGACGATCCCCGGGCTCCGATCCAGCAAAGCTTCGAGGATGAGTTCCATCAGCACGACGGCGTGGTGATGATCTTGATGTTCAACTGTCGCAGGGCTTCGCCTAAGCACTGCTACAATATGATCGAGGTGGAATATGATGGAGGGGGGCACCGCACACGGCTAAGGAACGATCACGAGGATCAACTTGTGTGTCCTAGGGTGCCCCCCTGCCCCTGTATATAAAGGAGCCAAGGGGAGGGGGCGGCCGGCCAAGGAGGGCGCACCAAGGGGGAGTCCTACTCCCACCGGGAGTAGGACTCCCTTCTTTCGTAGTTGGAGAAGGAGAAGGGGAAAGAGGAGGAAGAGGGAAAGGAAAAGGGGGGGGGGGGGGGCGCCGCCCCCCTTCCCTTGTCCAATTCGGACTAGGAAGGGGAGGGGCGCACAGCCACCTCTTGCCTCCTTTCCTCTTCTCCCTTAAGGCCCATGTAGGCCCAATAACCCCCCGGGGGGTTCCGGTAACCCCCCCTGTACTTCGGTAAAATCCCAATTTCACCCAGAATGATTCCGATATCCAAATATAGGCTTCCAATATATCGATCTTTATGTCTCGACCATTTCAAGACTCCTCGTCATGTCCATGATCACATCCGGGACCCCGAACAACCTTCGGTACATCAAAATACATAAACTCATAATGAAACTGTCATCGTAATGTTAAGCGTGCGGACCCTACGGTTCGAGAACAATGTAGACATAACCGAGACACGTCTCCGGTCAATAACCAATAGCGGAACCTGGATGCTCATATTGGTTCCTACATATTCTACGAAGATCTTTATCGGTCAGACCGCATAACAACATACGTTGTTCCCTTTGTCATCGGTATGTTACTTGCCCGAGATTCGATCGTCAGTATCTCAATACCTAGTTCAATCTCATTACCGGCAAGTCTCTTTACTCGTTCCGTAATACATCATCTCACAACTAACTCATTAGTTGCAATGCTTGCAAGGCTTATGTGATGTGCATTACCGAGAGGGCCCAGAGATACCTCTCCGACAATCGGAGTGACAAATCCTAATCTCGAAATACGCTAACCCAACATGTACCTTTGGAGACACCTGTAGAGCTCCTTTATAATCACCTAGTTACGTTGTGACGTTTGGTAGCACACAAAGTGTTCCTCCGGCAAACGGGAGTTTCATAATCTCATAGTCATAGGAACATGTATAAGTCATGAAGAAAGCAATAGCAACATACTAAACGATCGGGTGCTAAGCTAATGGAATGGGTCATGTCAATCAGATCATTCAACTAATGATGTGATCCCGTTAATCAAATAACAACTCTTTGTCCATGGTTAGGAAACATAACCATCTTTGATTAACGAGCTAGTCAAGTAGAGGCATACTAGTGACACTCTGTTTGTTTATGTATTCATACATGTATTATGTTTCTGGTTAATACAATTCTAACTTGAATAATAAACATTTATCATGAAATAAGGAAATAAATAATAACTTTATTATTGCCTCTAGGGCATATTTCCTTCATCTTCGTCCTCAAGAACTCTACAGCCGTCTCTTGTCAACGGAGCAACGGCTCAACGCGCGCTGCCCCGACGTCTCCATCGACTCCTCCGTCAACGCCATGTACCGCGACAAAGGCGGTGGCCGTGGCCCCTCTACAGCTTCCTCGGGAGGAGGGGGCAAGTCCGGTGGTGGTGCGCCCTCGGCACAACAGCAGCAGGCCCCGCGTTCTGGTGCCCCAGTAGTCGTCGTTGACGGCCGCGCCTGCGCCTGCTGTACCGCCTGTGGTGCGGCTCAGCCATGTCAGCTCTATGGCCTGCCTCGCCATGTCGCCTCTTGCTGTCATCGCCGGTTCAAGACGGACTTCCTTGGCCTCGGCAATTATGGCAAGGGCAACGAGCGTCAAGTTAACATGGCGCAACAGGGTCACACCCCTTCTTATCCTGTTGATCCTTCTTGGTACATGGATACTGGAGCAACCACGCACGTCACGAACGAGCTGGGCAAGCTAACTGTCCAGCAGCCTTACCGTGGGCATGACAAGGTTCACACAGCTAACGGGGCAAGTATGCACATTTCGCATGTTGGTCAGGCATCACTTCGCACAAACACCTCTAGGACATTGCATCTTAGAAATGTTCTTCGTGTTCCCACAGTTGCACGTAATTTACTCTCTATTCCTAAACTTACACAGGATAATAATGTTTTCTATGAGTTTCACCCGTTTCATCTCTTTGTTAAGGATCGTGCTACGAGGAACATACTTTTTAGAGGTCGCTACCGCCATGGTCTATATGCTCTTGATGCCCCCACCGACGTTCCCGCTCCTGCTGCTGCGTTCCAAGTCTTCAGTGGCGTTCGTGTGTCTCCATCACTATGGCACTCTTGTCTTGGTCACCCAGCATCTCCCATTGTTCGCCATGTCCTCCATCGTCATGAGCTACCGTCCGAGTCTAGTAATAAAGATGTCACTGTCTGTGATGCCTGCCAGCAAGGCAAGAGTCATCAGTTACCTTTTTCTGTTTCTACACATATAGTCAAAACTCCTCTTGAGCTTGTGTTTTCCGATGTATGGGGTCCTGCCCAGCTGTCCGTTAGTGGGCACAAATATTATGTCAGTTTCATTGATGCTTATAGTCGCTTTACCTGGATTTATCTTCTTAAGCATAAGTCTGATGTGTTTAATGTGTTTTTACAATTTCAAGCACATGTTGAGAGACTCCTAGATCATAAAATCATTCATGTACAGTCAGACTGGGGGGGGGGGGTGAATACCGCAACCTCAGTACTTTCTTTGAAAAACTTAGAATTGCTCATCGTGTTTCTTGCCCACATACACATCAGCAAAATGGTTCAGCTGAACGTAAGCACCGTCATATTGTTGAAACTGGGTTAACCTTGCTTGCTCATGCCTATGTCCCGTTTCGTTTTTGGAGCGATGCTTTTACTACAGCCTGTTTTCTTATAAATAGGCTTCCTTCGCGGCTCCTTCATATGAAAACTCCACTTGAACTCTTGCTTGGTCAGACTCCTGATTACACGTTTCTTAAAGTGTTCGGTTGTGCGTGTTGGCCGCATCTCCGTCCGTATAACAATCGCAAGCTTGAGTTCCGATCAAAGAAGTGTGTCTTTCTGGGGTATAGTTCTGTTCACAAAGGGTATAAGTGCCTTCATGTCCGGTCTAATCATGTGTATATCTCCCGAGATGTTGTTTTTGATGAGCACGTTTTCCCCTTTGCTGTTCTTCCCTCACCTGACACAAGCTCCACACCGCCAGTGCACCCATCCACTATATTGCCTGATCAATTTGTAGATGCTGCACATTCGCCCTCTTTGTTGTCTAACCATGGTGCAGGTATTGGGAGATGTGTGCGGCTTGAGCTCCTGGATGAGGTTGACACTCCGGCTCCCTCGTCCCCGACAGCTACGTCATCACCACCCACTCACGTCGATCGGCTGGCTTCGTGCATGTCCCATGCAACGAGCCCGCCTGTGCCCGTGACCGCGGCTGCTGCACCGCGCGTCACCACTCCGGCCCAGCCGCCGCTTCTGCTGACTGGCGCGTCGGCCCAGCAGCCCGTCACATCTGCGCCGGCATCCTCGTCATCGACGCCTAGTCCGTCACCTGCACCGACGCATGGGCCGTCCCCGCCTGGGAGTCCCCCGCCATCGACGCCTGGGCCGTCTTCGCCTGGGAGTTCCGCGTCATCCTCGTCGCCTGTGCGGCACTTGTCCCGCTCGCCTAGATCGGCGTCGCCCTCGAGTGGGTCGGCGTCTCCTGCTGTGTCTTCCTCGTCACCGCCACCGACTGCATCAGCCTCTGCCATGATGGATGCTGCGTCCACTTCATCATCCTCACCATCGGTTTCGCCACCTGCTTCGCCCCCAGTGTTGCGTCCTCATACACGTAGCAAAAGTGGGGTGTTTCGTCCTAAGGAACGCAAGGATGGCACGGTGGCCTGGCTTGCGGCTTGCATGGTGCAGGCACAGTCCGACCCTACTGCTGAGCCTCGGCATTTTCAGGCTGCCCTGAGTATCCCTCACTGGCGTACTGCGATGGAACAAGAATACCACGCTCTTCTTAAGAATGAAATGTGGCGACTGGTTCCTCCCAAGGCTGGTGTCAACATCATTGACTCAAAGTGGGTCTTCAAGGTAAAGAAACATGCTGATGGTTCTATCGAGAGATACAAGGCTCGACTGGTTGCTAAAGGATTCAAACAACGCCATGGCCTTGATTATGAGGACACCTTCAGTCCAGTGGTCAAACCGACCACGATTCGGCTTCTGCTCTCACTGGCAATTACC
Source organism: Triticum aestivum (assembly GCF_018294505.1). Classification (NCBI taxonomy): domain Eukaryota; kingdom Viridiplantae; phylum Streptophyta; class Magnoliopsida; order Poales; family Poaceae; genus Triticum; species Triticum aestivum. The sequence continues at coordinate 52,961,992 of NC_057797.1, read as the reverse complement.
CGTGGGTGGTCTCTTCGTCAGCTTGATGATCAGAATGCTTTCCTTCATGGTGTTCTTGAGGAGGAGGTTTACATGCGTCAGCCTCCCGGTTTTGTTGATCCAGCTCGTCCGCATCATCTATGTCGTCTTGTTAAGGCACTCTATGGTCTGAAGTAGGCTCCGCGCGCTTGGCATGCGCGTCTTGGCACCACTCTTCGGGCTCATGGATTTGTTCCCTCTCTGGCCGATACCTCGTTATTTCTTCTTCAGCGACCTATAGTTACTATGTACCTACTGGTCTATGTTGACGATATCATCTTGGTCAGTTCCTCGGACTATGCTGCGGATCGCTTGGTTTCTGCTTTGAGTGCTGACTTTGCGGTTAAGGATCTTGGGAAGCTTCACTATTTCCTTGGCCTTGAAGTATTTTCCTCTGGTTCTGGCTTGACTCTCACTCAGCAGAAGTATTCTCTCGATATTCTTCGGAGGTCTGGTATGCTCCAGTGCAAGACAGCTACTACACCAATGTCCTCCACTGACCGACTATATGCTCTCGATGGTTCTCTCCTCCCTGCTGATGAGGCTACTGAGTATCGCAGTATTGTTGGTGGCTTGCAGTACTTGACTATCACTCGTCCTGATATCTCCTATGCGGTCAACCGGGTCTGCCAGTTTCTTCATGCTCCTCGAGACTCTCACTGGGCTGCAGTTAAGCGCATTTTGCGTTACATCCGGTCCACTTCTTCTTATGGCTTGCATCTACAACCGGCCCCCTCTGGCGTTCTCTCTGCGTTCTCTGATGCGGACTGGGCTGGGAGTCCGGATGACAGACGATCAATGGGGGGATATGCAGTGTTCCTTGGTTCGAACTTGATCGACTGGAGTGCTCGTAAACAAGCAACGGTGTCCCGCAGTAGCACTGAAGCTGAGTACAAAGCAGTTGCAAATGCCACAGCAGAGCTTATTTGGATACAGTTTTTGCTCAGAGAGTTGAAGATTCCTCAGAAGCAGCAGCCGGTGTTTTGGTGTGATAACATTGGGGCGACGTATTTATCTTCAAATCCAGTCTTTCATGCTCGCACCAAACACATTGAACTTGATTACCATTTTGTCAGGGAACGTGTTGCCCAGAAACTGCTTCTTATCAAGTTCATCTCCTCGAAAGATCAACTTGCTGACATCTTCATGAAGCCACTGCCTCTTCCTCAGTTTGAAGGGTGTAGGCGCAATCTCAACCTAGTGAATTCTTCTGAGCATGGTTAAGATTGAGGGAGGGTGTTAGACTTTTTATATACTGGGCCCCACTTGTAATTATGTTGTACATCACTATATAATGGAAAGGTCACCCCACGTTTGGAGGTGTGCCACAAACCCTAAAACCCTTGTCTAATAGTACGTACACCAGAATCACTACCGGACTCGCGGTCTATGCCTACGGCTAGGGGCCGTCGGCATAGGTCCTTTGCCGTCGGCATAGATCTATGCCTACGGCTGCCGTCGGCATAGACCCGTCGGCGTAGATATCGTCAGCGTAGTCTTGTCAGACCGTTGGCGTAGTATAGCCGTCGGCATAGGGACCTATGCCGACGGCCGGGATTAGCCGTCGGCATAGTTTAGCCATTGACAGTGTTTTTCCGTCTGATGGCAACGGACAGCGCCGTCAAAAGCGCTGACGAGTCATGGGACGCCACGTGGCAGAGGTACGCTGACGGCTTGGCCGTCGGCATAGGTAGAAATCTATGCCGATGGCCTAGCCATCGGCGTACCTCTGCCACGTGGCGTCCCGTGGTGCTCCTGGTGGCAGTGCTATGCCTACGGCAAAGCCGTCGGCATAGATGGAATCTATGCCGATGACTTTGCCGTAGGCATAGCCCTGCCACCAGGAGAAACCAGGACACATGGCAGGACTATGCCTACGGCAAAGCCGTCGGCATAGATGAAAATCTATGCCGACGGCATTGCCGTAGGCATAGATCTGCCACGTGGCAAGCCCTGGTAACTCCTCGGCTTATATATGCCGACGGCTTGCCGTAGGCATAGTTTTTTTATTTTTTTGTTATTTTCCCTTTTTCTCTTTTTCAATTCATTTGACAGCATTTCAAAGCAGAATAATATGGAATTATGCAGAAATATGACAGTTCATCATCTAAACATACTCAAGTTCATCATCTAAACATACTCAAGTTCATCATCATCATCTAAACATAGTCAAGTTCATCATCATCATCTAAAGATCATCACTGGCGGAAGTTCATGAACATAAAAGTAGTGCAAGACATGGAACATCATAAAGTAGCAACATGAAAGGCATGGCACGACGACCACATGCACGGAATCATCATCGACATCAAGCAAGACCACCTCCGCCAAAACCACCCCGAAGACCACCTCCGCCAAAACCACCACCACCAAGACCACCTCCGCCAAAACCGCCACCGCGACCACCATCACTCTGCCAGATCGGAGTGACTGGGGTCGATGGAGTAGTAGTCGAGCCACCGGTCCCCTACATGTTTCAGAAAAGATTCTAACGGTAAATATGCTATGATAGTGTTGAATGAACGAGAACTAGTTTGCCAGTAGTTAGGCAAATTTACTAACCGGACCATCACTTCCTAGTGCCACCCATTCATCGAACGTGGGCACGTGTGGGGGTTCTCCCGCAGGTGGTGGTGGGGGTCCCATTTGTGGTGGATCCGTGCGGTTACTCCAAGACGCCAACATAGCCTGGATGTTAGTTAAACAAGCAAACTAGAAGGTCAGAAGGAATGAAAGTGCAAAATTTTAGCTTGGTTTTAAGAGGGCAAAACTAACCGCCATCATCTGACGGTTGTAATCATCATTTGCCTTCACTCGTTGCAAGTACTCTCGCACCTCGAGATTCCTATGCTCGACAAAGGCCTTATATGCCTACATAATTTAGGTTGTTTCTAAGTGAGCAATGCTGAAAATGAACTGAGAATGCTAGAGAGAAAAAGATAAAGGGGAAGTACTTACAACATGCTGGTGGGTTAAGGGAGTCTGTGAATGCCCCGTACTCTCTAACTGGCTCGGGTTGGTAGACCGAAGCCGTGTGTACGAGATCGAAGGAGTTATCAAGCCATCGAAACACGGATACCGGCCATGTGACTTCCCCTGGATGGCCACCACCGCCGTGTCGTCGATCTGAGACTGGGCGACCTCAGGAACAGGAACATCCGGATGCAACTTCTGATAGTGCTGAGTGTAAGACTCCAGGTGCTCCTCAGTCTTGCCATAGTACTGGCTCTCGCCCTCCTTGGGATGACTCCGCTCGCGGGTCAGCTTCCATGACTCAATGTCTGAGAGCGGCCTCTTCAACTTGTCCTCCTGCAATGTCAAACAGAAGTTAGCTATACATAAGAACATGACGGTAAAGAAGAACAAAAATGCATCATGCATATAGATATACCTTCATGGCCTTGAAGCCCCAATGGTTCCTGTTTCCTTGGCCGTGTGTCCCGTCTTTTCCACGGTTAGCCCGGGCCTTGATGCTCTTGGCAGCAAACTCTGCATCGTCGCCGAGCCACCTATCCACCAAACTCGCCCATCCGTCATGCCTTCCATAGCACCCACGAGGAACAACCTATGCAAATTTTGGAAGCATAACATGTGAGCACGAAACATATAGTTGACTGCTTGAAACAATGATAAGTTAGTAATAGTTACCATCATGAACTGCTCCCTGTTCAAGGTAAGTCGTTGCCTCTGCGCTTGAGTTTTGGTCATCTTTTGTTGCAGGTAGATGTGGTAGTACTGCGAGACGGCAACCCAGCGCACCTCGTACTGCAACTGACGAGCTTTCTTCTTCGCAGCCGCAAGCAAGACCACGTCGGCTCTGGCCTTGTGCTCGTCAAGAACTCTATAGAGTTGCTGCAATCATGCATAAACCAGAAGCAAACAAGGCATGAGTTGAGTGATTCAATGATAAACTATGAATGAAACTGAAGACAAGTGATTCAGAAGAGAACTTACCCAAAATTTGGTGATCACGGCCTTAGCGGCTGTCCCGTACTCCGCGTTGCTGCAAGCCTCGTAGTGGGCCCAGCTCGTGGCCAAAACCCGCAGCTGCGGGTCCTTGTCTGGCCGCGGGCAGAATAGGCCAGGCCAAAACTCCTTCAATAGGACAGTGATAAAGCCGTTCGGTTTACGTCCCTTTCCGCGAAGGATCCAGTTTCTGCAAAAGAATCAAATGATTGCCATGTGTACAATAAAAAATGTTGTCATGTGTTGAAAATATGATTGAGAGGCACTTACTCTGTCCCCACAGGTTCAATGAGCCACTTGTGCTCCTCGATAGAAGGTGGTGTAGGTAGTCCGGCATTACCACGCATCCACCCCTGCGGAGCACCCGGTGGCAAGTCACCCCACAACTCGGGATCAACATCCCCTCCACCCTCCTCGCCCTCCTCCTCACCCTCCTCCTCGGCCTCCTCCTCCTCGCCCTCCTCCTCCTCACCCTCCTCCTCGCCATCAGGAACATACTCCTCCTCCTCAAACTCAGAAGGTGCCTCTGTATAGGAGGGCATCGAAGAATACCCTCCTATTTCGGACACGGCCCGGAGTTTTTTGCCCTGGCTGCCTCTCCCCCCTCCTCCTCCTCCTCTAGGGGCTCTCCCCCACCGCCTCCTCCTCTAGGGTCTCCTCCCCCGACCCCTCCACCTCCTTGTGAGGTGTCATCCTCGCGTAGTCGGGAGGGAACCTTGTGGGCTCATCCACTCCGAGTAAGTCCTTTGAATTTACTGAGGAAACTGGCGCCGCTGGACTTGCCCATGATTAGCAAACCTGCATTGAGAAGAGAATAAACAATTAGTAAGGATATCAATTAAACAAGTATACAGGAAAAACATTAATACCAGAAGAGCACATTAAGCATACTATTGTAATGATCATTAAAAGAACTTACATTTTCTAGAACCCATATGAATCATCACTATTGTAATCTATTTGTGGACCGGTCTCATCATCACTATCACACATATCTTCTTCGTTGTCTGACGGAGGTGGAGGCTCTTCCTCATCGTCAGCATCTTCATTTAACTTTTCAAGCATAATTATGTCTCTTTGATTCACAACTGCCTCACCATCAATCTGTGCGTCGTCGTTGTTTGGGTCCAGGTCAACATAACCCAAGTCATCATCCTCGTTGTTTCGGACCACATCATCATGTTCCTCTTGATAGAACACTCCCTTGTATGTCATGGGGTTTATGTTGTAGTAATCATCATCGTTCAGGTCCGGTAGCTTACCATGCAGCGACACCTTGAACACAACTTCCCTACCCTTTAGGTACTCTTTCTGGAGTGGGTAAGGCAGATAATATACTTGTGTGGCCTGGGTAGCGACGATAAAGAGATCAGCTCTGGCATAGATGGTTGATGGTTTAACTTCAACTAAACCAACAGAAGGCGTATGTCTCAGACCCTTTTTGGGGTCGAACCATCGGCATTTGAACACAGTGAGACTTAGCTGTTCGCGGCCACGTTTGAATGTAAGCTCGTATATTTTTCCTACCCTTCCGTAGTAATCTACTTTATTATCTCCTTCAGTGAAGACTCCAGTATTTATGGTTTTGGGATCAGGCCGACTGTTCTGGTGCTCTGTATGGAAGCGATACCCATTCACATCATACTTTTGGCATGTCATGACGACAGGGTCAAAACCCATGGAAACCCATCTCAATTCTTCATCCATTGATTTGGTCGGATCATTTCTCTACAAGTTTAATTGAAATTATAGGGTGCATGAGTTTAATTGAAATTATAGGGTGCATGAGTTTAATTGAAATAGGTAATAGGGAAGTGTGAAAAATTACTTTTTCCATGAACCACGCAACGAAATTTTTCCTTCCATCAGCACCCTTTCGGAGAAGAGCAAGTGCCTCCGCTTCAGTAGGAGGCAGCATTCCCGTCCATTCTTCTTCAACGAATCGACTATAATAAGAACAAGGGTATAAGAACTAGGCAAAGTGAACATAACGAATTGACTAAAAGAATGGTGCAAAGGTATTACCTCATCCACTCATCCTCAACTTCCTTGATGTTGTGCAAGATATAGAACATGACATCCTCCCACTCATCTCGTGGCATGAGATAAGGTTTCGAGCATCCAGCCCTACCACCTTGCCCGATGAATAGAGGCAACTTGGGTTTATACTTGGGTTCTTCTGTATTGTATCAAGACACCTTATTGTGCAACGTGGGAACATGGTCCGGATAGTAGGCTGTCCTGAGGTCTGCCACCTCCTCTAGGATAACTGCCTCAGCTATGGAAGCTTCAATCTTAGCTTTGTTTCCACATTTCTGTCTCAGATGCTTGTTCTGTCTCTCAGGGCCGTACTGCCAATGATTCTGCACAGGGCCCCCAACAATACCTCGTTCGGGAGGTGCAAAATCAGATGTGTCATCGGAGTAAAGAAGCCTCGCGGGAAGATCTTCTCTAGCTTGCATATCAACTCCGGCGCCTTCTTATGCATTTCTTTTATCTTCTCAGGACATACTTCTTTAGCACAAAGCATGCAGAAGAAATGGCTTAACTCCGCAAGCACATGCCAGACACGCTCGGGAACATAGCCCCGAACCATCACCGGCATAATCCGCTCAATCCATAGATGATAGTCATGACTCTTGAGCCCGGTCACTCTGCCCGTTGAAAGATTGACCCCCTTACTTATATTCGACGCATAACCATCAGTGAACTTCACGATGTGTTTCAGCCACTTGAATGCCTCCATCTTATGATCCTTTTTAAGTACGAAGTCAGCATCTGGCTTGAACCAAGATTTTCGACTGCCTGTGGGAGGTTGCATGTGTAGACGTGGTCTATCACAAATATTCTGTTGATCAACTCTAGCATTAACATTATCCTTTGTCTTATCAGGAATGTTGAGGATCATGTGAAAAAGGGACTCTGCGACATTCTTTTCGGTGTGCATCACGTCTATGTTGTATGGAAGTTTGAGGTACTTAAAATAGGGAAGCTACGTGAAGGGGGTAATGTGAGTCCAGTTGTGCGTCTCACCATATCCTTCAAAATTTTTTCCCTTTCCCTTTTCCGTTGCCCTCGCCCTCGTCTTCGCCTATGGCTTTGCCCTTGCCTTTGCCTTTGCCTTTCCCTTCACCGGCAGGCTTAAGAGCTTTCAGCTGAGCAAGCACATCCGCACCAGAAAACGTTGGAATCTCGTTTACTTCATGGACAACTTTGCCTTTTGTGAAGTTCTTCTTGTCTTCCCTATCAGGATGGTCTGGAGGGAGGAACTGTCGATGCAGGTCAAATGCAACATACTTGCCACCCTTCTTCAGCCAAATGAAAATCAAGGCCTGCATGCACACTGGGCAAGACATCTTTCCACTTGTACACCATCCGCAGAACAGGGCATAACCGGGAAAGTCATGCATGCAATATTGTAGCCAAACTTTCATCAAGAAATTTTTCTGCAGATGTCGGTCGTATGTCAACCTCGGGAAGTACCAAGAATGGTGCAAATCATCCACCAACGGCTGCATAAACACACTCAAATTCTTTCCCGGATATTCAGGCCCCGGAATTATAAGCGACAGGAACATGGTCTTGCGTTGCATTATGGCGCCGGGAGGGAGATTGAGCGGAATAACAAATACGGGCCAACAGCTATATGGATTAGACGACATACCATATGGATTGAACCCATCACCTGTTATAGCAATTCTGACATTCCCAGCCTCGGCTGCTTCCTCCGGGTACTCTATATCGAATGACTTCCATGCTTCACCTCCTGATGGATGTACAATTTTTTTGGATTGTACCTTTTCCCTTCCTTGTGCCACTTCATCATTTTGACAGACTCCTCGGTGATGAAAAGGCGCTGCAGTCTTTTTATAAAATCAAGATACCGAAGAACCTTCACAGGGATTTTTAGCTGCTGCTTCTAACCATGCTTATCGACCACCTCAATATACCGAGAGGAACCGTACTTCCTACAGTACTTGTCATCCGCATACTCATGCCTAAACAAAAGACAATTCTTTGGACAAACATGTATTTTCTCATAGTCCAAGGAGAGCGCCTTCATGATTTTCTTCGTAGCGTACATGGTTTTCGGCAGTTCATGGCCCTCAGGCAGGCTGTTAGCCCATACTCCCAGAAATGCTTCGAAGCAACCTTGGCTACAGCCGTACTCAGCCTTGACTGCCATCAGTTGCGAGATGGCATCCAGCACAGACAGCTTGGCACCCTCATAGAGAGGTTTCTTTGACGAGGCCAAGATTTCCAGGAAGGCCTTTGTGGTTTCCTCCGGTTCATTCGCTGAATGTGACGGAGGTGTCGGCTGTGCAGCAAAGACATCATCTAGCATGTCTCTAACCCCATCATCCTCATAACCAGCGACGCGTTGTCGTATCACATCCTGTCTACCATGGTCCTGCTGGGCAAAATTTATCGGCATATTAAAGTTGGGCATAAATCCATGCGTGCGAAGGTGCTTAGTCATCTCACTCTTATCTCTGCGGATACATCTCTTACATCTGGCACACGGGCATTCTGGTACCATCCTCATTGGACTACGGAATATCTTTTTCAAAAACACATCAGTTTTCTCGATCCACTCTCTTGTTACTTGATTCCGACGAAAAAACCCACTATACATCCACTGATTGTAACCTGACGGCCAGTTTAAGCCGACGGCCAGGACTGGGCCGTCGGCATATCTCGAACTAGGCCGACGGCAGCCGTAGGCATAGCTTTGGCCGTCTGCGTATGCCCGTTTTCCGGTAGTGAATCAGTCAACATCTATCGATCCAAGATGGAAGAAGAGAGCTAGAGGGTTAGTCAGTAGGTATCGTACCTCTCAAATGCGGAGCTTGGAGTAGTTGATGACGTAGTACGCCATGGCGAACTGGGTCTGGCTATCCGGCAGGTACACGGGCACGATCTCGCGGACGAGGCAGCCCTGTTCGACCAGCTTGCGGCGGTGATCCATGGGGACGTCGGGGAGCACGGCCACCACGAGCGGGTAGGCGGAGTTGACGGCGCGGAGGCCCTTGGCCACGCCCACCACGCCCATCCAGTAGTCGCCGGAGCCGGCGAGGAAAGTCACGTACGCCGCCTTCTTCGGCTCGTCCTCCACGATTCGCTTGGGCATGGGAGCCATTGCTCGCTCGATCTCTCTTGTCTTGCTTCAAAGAATGGATGAGATGGGTTCGTTGTGTGTTGTGGACTCGTGCGTGTTTGCGTTTGATGCTTGATGGTGGTGCCTGCTGGGCGCTTTATATAGGCGCCATCCGCGACGAAATGGAAAGCGTAAAAAAAGTCTGGACTGGAACGCTCTGAGATGGACTTTCCTACTATTTTCTCGACCCTTTCATCTAGTTTCCTTTTACTCTTGTGCGGATTTTTCTCGAAGAAGACGGCCATGGCCCCCATTTTCATTACAAAAATATCCCTTGATTTGTGGCGCCACCCTCACTTTGATATTGTTGGCTGATTTGTTTCGGTGGATAAGGTGACAAGAACCAAACATTATCTTCTTCTCGTAGATATCTCGTTGTAGCTGGAGCCAGGACATATGTCGGTTTTACTAAAAAAAGGTGAAAAATCCATGCAGAGTCTAGCTACTTCAACCGACCTCGCGAGGTGCGTCCCGTGAAATCTGTCCACGCCTTCCATTTGTGTCTAATCACCCTGCATCCATCATCACAACAAAATGTTTCTACGGCAGACACCAGACAGAGGAGGTCGATGGAACCTTTTGTGGTTCAGCTACCTTTCCGGGTGTGGCACATGCAAAGAAGCCATCGACAGATCGCGAGATCAACTAATCAGCACATGATGGTGCGGTCAAATCAAACAAGGACACCAGCTAGTGCACTGGTATATTATCAGCTCATGAAGATTACGGAATGATGATCAAGATTAACTCGGACTGTGCAGGTGAATGATAACCGTCCGCCCCGCGCCTGCGTACGTGGAAGAGCTAGGCCAGATCCCAGCCAGCATTTTGTACGAACTAAACTGGAAGCTTTTGATCATGGCCGGTGCAGCAGTTGGTGTCACCGTTTTTCTGGATAACGTACGTGGTGTGGCCGGTTAGTTAATTACACCTCCTATGCCGTGAAAACAACAACACGGCTGGCTGCAGAGAGACGTACGCGTTTTGCCCCGCCGACGCGAGGTCACTCTCTGTCGAGTTAGTAATAGCATCGAGCAGTTTTCAATGGAGAGAAATAGCGAGTCTTGAACTAAAGATTTGGACGGTGAAAGCCCAGTCCGGTGCTTGGCACTTGGCAGCCAAGATAGATTCCAATGCGGAATACCAATATTTGAGACCATGACAAATATTAGCTACTAATTGATCGGTTATCAAGTTGCTAATATTTGACAAGTCTTGCAATTACAAATGTTTGGCAATGCCAACATTTGGAAACCAATCATGCTAGCTTTTCGTGTCTTCCTGTCTTTTTCCTCAACCGCTCAACTCTCTTGTTCCTAGTGGTGGGCGTGACCGGGCGTTTAGACATGTGCGGCAATAAGACTCCTCGCGTATCCTGCAGCAACAACAGGAGCCGATGTGTCTCGCCCGCAGCGTGACACAAGCTCATCTCGCCGCCGCCTCCCAACTAATGAACCGGCCCAAGTAGCTTTGCAGGTTAATACTTTTTTCTTCTCTTTTGTTTACATTTAAAAAAATATTCCAAGTACATACATTTCAAAACATAAATGCACTTAAAGTATTTAAAAACCACAAATCTGAATTTTTTTTAACACAGTGTAAATAAATATTAGCATAATTATAAAAAATGATTATGGCAACAAACAAAGACATTTTACATTTTACAAGTACATACATTTCAAAATTTAAGTGCACTTAAGAATTTAAAAACCATAAATTTGAAAATTGTTAACACAGTGTAAATAAATATTAGCGTAATTTAAAAAAAAACGATGATAGTGACAAACAAAGATCTTTTTTACATTTAAAAATGCTCACATGATTCAAAAAAGTGTATGTGACATTTAAAAATATGGTTATACAATGTAAAAAATGTTTCGTAATTCATAAAACAAATGTTTGTACCATTCTAAAAAGTATAGGGTACATTTAAAAAATTGTACACACTTTCAGAAATATGTTGTTGATAAAATGCTCAGCACATGTTTTTTTGCGAGGGTAAAGGGAGTTTATTAAAGAGTTATAGAGTTACAGTCGAGAGGCCACAAGTCCTCAATACAAGGTGGAACCGAGCGCAGCCAGACAGCCGTGGCACGCTCGGTGCGGCTATACTTAGCCAACCAACCGGCAACTCTATTTTGAAGTCTAGTGATCTTTTGAGGAAAAAACTCCCTAGTACCAAGAAGTGCTTTGATCTCCATGACGATCTGTCCATACGCCGAACGAAGAAGTGCATCATTTGCCAAGCTAGACAAAGCTGCAGACGAGTCCGTCTGAACCACCACCGGCAAGTCAGAGTGTTGTAGTGCTAAGGCCAAACCTTGCATGATCGCATGTAGTTCTGCTTCCAGCGGATCATTGCAATAGAAGATGAAACGGTATGCAGCCATTAGGACATATCCTTTGTCATTTCTAAGCACCATACCAACAGCAGCAGATCCATCCTCCTTCAGGAACGAGCCATCAACTGATAGAGCCACCCTACCTGGCTGAGGCACCGGCCATGGAGTCGATATGACCCTGCCCTTTTGGTCTGGTATCGGCATCTCCCCGGTTGACATTTTTCCTTTAATGATCTCCTCCGTAGTGTAGCATGCAGCCAGTTTAATGGACTTGTAGTAACTGTCAAGGAATTCGACGGTGGCTGGAATAGGAGGGAACTCCTTCCCATGGATCAGGTCGTTACGTAGCTGCCAAATCCGCCAAATAAACATAAGTAGCATGTCCTGGACATCGGTCGAGCACTTCGCCAGTAAAGTAGTTAACCATTCTCTCCCATCACGGATTAAGAAATCATCCTCCGGGAGTGGCCAGCGGCAGCGCATGTTAATCCAGAGCAAACGTGCATGTGAGCAAGTCACCAAGGCATGAAATGAGTCCTCCTCCTCCACCCCACAAATCTGACAGTTTGGTCGTGTCGTCAGATGTCTGTATGCCTTGCAACTTTGCGTTGCCAAAGTCCCCGTCACACATCTCCATGCGTTGATCTTCATTTTCTGAGGACCCCTAGACTTCCAGATGTAGTTCCATCCTGACCGGTTCCCATCTGGGGCAGTACTCGAGGCACCATTTGCTGTAATAACATTGTGATCATATGTAGCCAGCTTGTATGTGTTGGGGAACGTTGCAGAAAACAAAATTTTTCCTACGGTTTCACCAAGATCCATCTAGGAGTTCATCTAGCAACGAGTGATCGGATTGCATCTACATACCTTTGTAGATCACGCGCGGAAGCGTTCAAAGAACGGGGATGAGGAAGGCGTACTCGACGTGATCCATATCACCGAAGATCCTAGCGCCGAACGGACGGCACCTCCGCGTTCAACACACGTACAGTCAGTGTAACGTCTCCTTCTTCTTGATCCAGCAAGGGGGAAGGAGAGGTTGAGGAAGATGGCTCCAACAGCAGCACGACGGCGTGGTGGTGGTGGAGCTGCAGTACTCCGGCAGGGCTTCGCCAAGCACTATGGAGGAGGAGGATGTGTTGGAGAGGGAGAGGGAGGCACCAAAGGCAAAAGGTAAGAAGTCCTCTATCTCCCCAACTATATATAGGGGGGCCTAGGGGGGGCGCCGGCCCTAGGAGATCCAATCTCCTAGGGGGGCGGCGGCCAAGGGAGGAGTCCCTCCCCCCCAAGGCACCTAGGGGTGCCTCCCCCCTTTGGGACTCTTCCCTCCTTGAAACCCTAGGCGCATGGGCCTCTTGGGGCTGGTGCCCTTGGCCCATGTAGGCCAAGGCGCACCCCCTACAGCCCATGTGGCCCCCGGGGCAGGTGGCCCCATCCGGTGGACCCCCGGGACCCTTTCGGTGGTCCCGGTACAATACCGGTGACCCCGAAACTTGTCTCGATGCCCGAAATAGCACTTCCTATATATAATTCTTTACCTCCGGACCATTCCGGAACTCCTCGTGACGTCCGGGATCTCATCCGGGACTCCGAACAACATTCGGATTACTGCATATACATATCCCTACAACCCTAGCGTCACCGAACCTTAAGTGTGTAGACCCTACGGGTTCGGGAGACATGTAGACATGACCGAGATCGCTCTCCGGTCAATAACCAACAGCGGGATCTGGATACCCATGTTGGCTCCCACATGCTCCTCGATGATCTCATCGGATGAACCACAATGTCGAGGATTCAAGCAACCCCGCAGTTCCCTTTGTCAATCGGTATGTTACTTGCCCGAGATCTGATCGTCGGTATCCCAATACCTCGTTCAATCTCGTTACCGGCAAGTCACTTTACTCGTACCGTAATGCATGATCCCGTGACCAGACACTTGGTCACTTTGAGCTCATTATGATGATGCATTACCGAGTGGGCCCAGTGATACCTCTCCGTCATACGGAGTGACAAATCCCAGTCTTGATCCATGTCAACCCAACAGACACTTTCGGAGATACCCGTAGTATACCTTTATAGTCACCCAGTTACGTTGTGACGTTTGGTACACCCAAAGCACTCCTACGGTATTCGGGAGTTACACGATCTCATGGTCTAAGGAAAAGATACTTGACATTGGAAAACTCTAGCAAACGAACTATACGATCTTGTGCTATGTTTAGGATTGGGTCTTGTCCATCACTTCATTCTCCTAATGATGTGATCCCGTTATCATTGACATCCAATGTCCATAGTCAGGAAACCATGACTATCTGTTGATCAACGAGCTAGTCAACTAGAGGCTTACTAGGGACATGTTGGTGTCTATTATTCACACATGTATTACGATTTCCGGATAACACAATTATAGCATGAATAAAGACAATTATCATGAACAAGGAAATATAATAATAATGCTTTTATTATTGCCTCTAGGGCATATTTCCAACAGTCTCCCACTTGCACTAGAGTCAATAATCTAGTTACATTGTGATAAATCGAACACCCATGGAATTCTGGTGTTGATCATGTTTTGCTCTAGGGAGAGGTTTAGTCAACGAATCTGCTACATTCAGGTCCGTATGTACTTTACAAATATCTATGTCTCCATCTTGAACATTTTCACGAATGGATTTGAAGCGACGCTTGATGTGCCTTGTCTTCTTGTGAAACCTGAGCTCCTTGGCAAGAGCAATAGCTCCAGTGTTGTCACAGAAGAGCTTGATCGGCCCCGACGCATTGGGTATGACTCCTAGGTCGGTGATGAACTCCTTCACCCAAATTGCTTCGTGTGCTGCCTCCGAGGCTGCCATGTACTCCGCTTCACATGTAGATCCCGCCACGACGCTCTGGTTGCAACTGCACCAGCTTACTGCCCCACCATTCAAAATATACACGTATCCGGTTTGTGACTTTGAGTCATCCAGATCTGTGTCGAAGCTAGCGTCGACGTAACCCTTTACGACGAGCTCTTTGTCACCTCCATAAACGAGAAACATTTCCTTAGTCCTTTTCAAGTACTTCAGGATATTCTTGACCGCTATCCAGTGTTCCTTGCCGGGATTACTTTGGTACCTTCCTACCAAACTTACGGCAAGGTTTACATCAGGTCTGGTACACAGCATGGCATACATAATAGAACCTATGGCTGAGGCATAGGGGATGACACTCATCTCTTCTATATCTTCTGCCGTGGTCGGACATTGAGCTGAGCTCAATTTCACACCTTGCAACACAGGCAAGAACCCCTTCTTAGACTGATCCATATTGAACTTCTTCAATATCTTATCAAGGTATGTGCTTTGTGAAAGACCTATGAGGCGTCTTGATCTATCTCTGTAGATCTTGATGCCTAATATATAAGCAGCTTCTCCAAGGTCCTTCATTGAAAAACTCTTATTCAAGTAGGCCTTTATGCTGTCCAAGAGTTCTATATCATTTCCCATCAAAAGTATGTCATCTACATATAATATGAGAAATGCTACAGAGCTCCCACTCACTTTCTTGTAAACACAGGCTTCTCCATAAGTCTGCGTAAACCCAAACGCTTTGATCATCTCATCAAAGCGAATGTTCCAACTCCGAGATGCCTGCACCAGCCCATAAATCGAGCGTTGGAGCTTGCACACCTTGTCAGCATTCTTAGGATCGACAAAACCTTCCGGCTGCATCATATACAATTCTTCCTTAAGGAAACCATTAAGGAATGCCGTTTTGACGTCCATTTGCCATATTTCATAATCATAGAATGCGGCAATCGCTAACATGATTCGGACGGACTTTAGCTTCGCTACCGGTGAGAAAGTCTCATCGTAGTCAACCCCTTGAACTTGTCGATAACCCTTAGCGACAAGACGAGCTTTATAGATGGTCACATTACCATCCGCATCTGTCTTCTTCTTAAAGATCCATTTATTTTCTATGGCTCGCCGCTCTAGGGGCAAGTTAGTCAAAGTCCATACTTCCTTTTCATACATGGATCCTATCTCGGATTTCATGGCTTCCAGCCATTTGTTGGAATCCGGGCCCGCCATCGCTTCTTCATAGTTCGAAGGTTCACCATTGTCTAACAACATGATTTCCAAGACAGGGTTGCCGTACCATTCTGGTGCGGAACGTGTCCTTGTGGACCTTCTAATTTTAGTAGGAGCTTGATCAGAAGTATCTTGATCATCATTAACTTCCTCTCTAGTCGGTGCAGACACCTCAGGAACATTTTCTTGAGTTGCGCCATTTTCCGGTTCAAGAGGTAATACTTCATCAAGTTCTACTTTCCTCCCACTTACTTCTTTCGAGAAAAACTCTTTCTCTAGAAAGGACCCATTCTTGGCAACAAAGATCTTGCCCTCGGATCTGAGGTAGAAGGTATACCCAATAGTTTCTTTAGGGTATCCTATGAAGACGCATTTTTCCGACTTGGGTTCGAGCTTTTCAGGTTGAAGTTTCTTGACATAAGCATCGCATCCCCAAACTTTTAGAAACGACAGCTTAGGTTTCTTCCCAAATCATAATTCAAACGGTGTCGTCTCAACGGATTTCGACGGAGCCCTATTTAAAGTGAATGCGGCAGTCTCTAAAGCATAGCCCCAAAAAGATAGCGGTAAATCGACAAGAGACATCATAGATCGCACCATATCTAATAGAGTGCGATTACGACGTTCGGACACACCATTACGCTGAGGTGTTCCAGGTGGCGTGAGCTGTGAAACTATTCCACATTTTCTTAAGTGTGTGCCAAACTCATGACTCAAATATTCTCCTCCACGATCTGATTGCAGGAACTTGATTTTCCTGTCACGTTGATTCTCAACCTCACTTTGAAATTCCTTGAACTTTTCAAAGGTCTCAGACTTGTGTTTCATTAAGTAGACATACCCATATCTACTCAAGTCATCAGTGAGGGTGAGAACATAACGATAGCCACCGCGAGCCTCAACACTCATTGGACCGCACACATCAGTATGTATGATTTCCAATAAGTTGGTTGCTCGCTCCATTGTTCCTGAGAACGGAGTCTTGGTCATTTTACCCATGAGGCATGGTTCGCACGTGTCAAATGATTCGTAATCAAGAGACTCTAAAAGTCCATCAGCATGGAGCTTCTTCATGCGTTTGACACCTATGTGACCAAGGCGGCAGTGCCACAAGTATGTGGGACTATCATTATCAATCTTACATCTTTTGGTATTCACACTATGAATATGTGTAGCATTACGCTCGAGATTCATTAAGAATAAACCATTCACCATCGGAGCATGACCATAAAACATATCTCTCATATAAATAGAACAACCATTATTCTCGGATTTAAATGAGTAGCCATCTCGAATTAAACGAGATCCTGATACAATGTTCATGCTCAAACTTGGCACTAAATAACAATTATTGAGGTTCAAAACTAATCCCGTAGGTAAATGTAGAGGTAGCATGCCGACGGCGATCACATCGACCTTGGAACAATTCCCGACGCGCATCGTCACCTCGTCCTTCGCCAGTCTCCGCTTATTCCACAACTCCTGTTTTGAGTTACAAATGTGAGCAACTGCACCGGTATCAAATACCCAGGAGCTACTACGAGTACTGGTAAGGTACACATCAATTACATGTATATCTCATATACCTTTTGTTTTGCCGGCCTTCTTGTCCGCTAAGTATTTGGGGCAGTTCCGCTTCCAGTGACCACTTTCCTTGCAATAAAAGCACTCAGTCTCGGGCTTGGGTCCATTCTTTGGCTTCTTCCCGGCAGCTTGCTTGCCGAGTGCGGCAACTCCCTTGCCGTCCTTCTTGAAGGTTTTCTTACCCTTGCCTTTCTTGAACTTAGTGGTTTTATTCACCATCAACACTTGATGTTCCTTTTTGACTTCCACCTCTGCTGATTTCAGCATTGCAAATACTTCAGGAATGGTCTTTTCCACCCCCTGCATATTGAAGTTCATCACAAAGCTCTTGTAGCTCGGTGGAAGCGACTGAAGGATTCTGTCAATGACCGCGTCATCCGGGAGATTAACTCCCAGCTGAGTCAAGCGGTTATGTAACCCAGACATAGTGAGTATGTGCTCATTGACAGAACTGTTTTCCTCCATCTTATAGCTGAAGAACTTGTTGGAGACTTGATATCTCTCGACCCGGGCATGAGCTTGGAAAACTATTTTTAGCTCTTCGAACATCTCATATGCTCCATGTCTCTCAAAACGCTTTTGGAGCCCCGGCTCTAAGCTGTAAAGCATGCCGCACTGAACAAGGGAGTAGTCATCGGTACGTGCCTGCCAAGCGTTCATAACGTCTTGTTCTGCAGGGAGAACAGGTGCGTCACCTAGCGGTGCTTGTAGGACATAATCTTTCTTGGCAGCTATGAGGATGATCCTCAGGTTCCGGACCCAGTCCGTGTAGTTGCTGCCATCATCTTTCAGCTTGGTTTTCTCTAGGAACGCGTTGAAGTTGAGGACTACGTTGGCCATTTGATCTACAAGACATATTGTAAAATATTTAGACTAAGTTCATGATAATTAAGTTCATCTAATCAAATTATTCAATGAACTCCCACTTAGATAGACATCCCTCCTGTAATCTAAGTATAACATGATCCGAGTTAACTAGGCCGTGTCCGATCATCACGTGAGACGGACTAGTCAACATCGGTGAACATCTTCATGTTGATCGTATCTTCTATACGACTCATGCTCGACCTTTCGGTC
The DNA here is from genome assembly GCF_018294505.1 of Triticum aestivum. Lineage (NCBI taxonomy): Eukaryota > Viridiplantae > Streptophyta > Magnoliopsida > Poales > Poaceae > Triticum > Triticum aestivum. The sequence continues at coordinate 52,943,768 of NC_057797.1, read as the reverse complement.
TTCTGTGTTCCGAGGCCATGTCTGTACATGCTAGGCTCGTCAAGTCAACCTAAGTGTTTGCATGTGTAAATCTGTCTTACACCCGTTGTATGTGAACGTTAGAATCTATCACACCCGATCATCACGTGGTGCTTCGAAACAACGAACTGTCGCAACGGTGCACAGTTAGGGGGAACACTTTCTTGAAATTATTATGAGGGATCATCTTATTTACTACCGTCGTTCTAAGTAAACAAGATGCATAAATATGATAAACATCACATGCAATCAAATAATAAAAGTGACATGATATGGCCAATATCACATAGCTCCTTTGATCTCCATCTTGGGGCTCCATGATCATCTTGTCACCGGCATGACACCATGATCTCCATCATCGTGTCTCCATGAAGTTGCTCGCCAACTATTACTTCTACTACTATGGCTAACGCGTTTAGCAATAAAGTAAAGTAATTTACATGGCGTTTCTCAATGACACGCAGGTCATACAAAAAATAAAGACAACTCCTATGGCTCCTGCCGGTTGTCATACTCATCGACATGCAAGTCGTGATTCCTATTACAATAGCATGAACATCTCATACATCACATATAGATCATTCATCATTCATCACAACTTTGGCCATATCATATCACAAAGCACTTGCTGCAAAAACAAGTTAGACGTCCTCTAATTGTTGTTGCAAGTTTTACGTGGCTGAAGTAGGGTTCTAGCAAGAACGTTTTCTTACCTACGTGAAAGCCACAACGTGATTTGTCAACTTCTATTTACCCTTCATAAGGACCCTTTTCATCGAATCCGCTCCAACTAAAGTGGGAGAGACAGACACCCGCCAGCCACCTTATGCAACTAGTGCATGTTAGTCGGTGGAACCGGTCTCACGTAAGCGTACGTGTAAGGTTGGTCCGGGCCGCTTCATCCCACAATACCGTTGAAGCAAGATAAGACTAGTAGCGGCAAGAAAGTCGACAACATCAACACCCACAACCAATTGTGTTCTACTCGTGCAAGAGAACTACGCATAGACCTAGCTCATGATGCCACTGTTGGGAAACGTTGCAGAAAACAAAATTTTTCCTACGGTTTCACCAAGATCCATCTAGGAGTTCATCTAGAAACGAGTGATCGGATTGCATCTACATACCATTGTAGATCACGCGCGGAAGCGTTCAAAGAACGGGGATGAGGAAGGCATACTTGACGTGATCCAAATCACCGAAGAACCTAGCACCGAACGGACGGCACCTCCGCGTTCAACACACGTATGGTCAGCGTAACGTCTCCTTCTTCTTGATCCAGCAAGGGGGAAGGAGAGGTTGAGGAAGATGGCTCCAACAGCAGCACGACGGCGTGGTGGTGGTGGAGCTGCAGTACTCCGGCAGGGCTTCGCCAAGCACTATGGAGGAGGAGGATGTGTTGGAGAGGGAGAGGGAGGCACCAAAGGCAAAAAGGTAAGAAGTCCTCTATCTCCCCCACTATATATAGGGGGGCCTAGGGGGGTGGGGCGCCGGCCCTAGGAGATCCAATCTCCTAGGGGGGCGGCAGCCAAGGGAGGAGTCCCTCCCCCCAAGGCACCTAGGGGTGCCTTCCCCCTTTGGGACTCTTCCCTCCTTGAAACCCTAGGCGCATGGGCCTCTTGGGACTGGTGCCCTTGGCCCATGTAGGCCAAGGCGCACCCCCTACAGCACATGTGGCCCCCGTGGCAGGTGGCCCCACCTGGTGGACCCCCGGGACCCTTCCGGTGGTCCCGGTACAATACCGGTGACCCCGAAACTTGTCCCGATGCCCGAAATAGCACTTCCTATATATAATTCTTTACCTCCGGACCATTCCGGAACTCCTCGTGACGTCCGGGATCTTATCCGGGACTCTGAACAACATTCGGGTTACTGCATATACATATCCCTACAACCCTAGCGTCACCGAACCTTAAGTGTGTAGACCCTACGGGTTCAGGAGACATGTAGACATGACCGAGATCGCTCTTCGGTCAATAAGCAACAACGGGATCTGGATACCCATGTTGGCTCCCACATGCTCCTCGATGATCTCATCGGATGAACCACGATGTCGAGGATTCAAGCAACCCCATATACAGTTCCCTTTGTCAATCGGTATGTTACTTGCCCGAGATCTGATCGTCGGTATCCCAATACCTTGTTCAATCTCGTTACCGACAAGTCACTTTACTCGTACCATAATGCATGATCCCGTGACCAGACACTTGGTCACTTTGAGCTCATTATGATGATGCATTACCGAGTGGGCCTAGTAATACCTCTCCGTCATACGGAGTGACAAATCCCAGTCTTGATCCATGTCAACCCAACAGACACTTTCGGAGATACCCGTACTATACCTTTATAGTCACCCAGTTACATTGTGACGTTTGGTACAGCCAAAGCACTCCTACGGTATCTAGGAGTTACACGATCTCATGGTCTAAGGAAAAGATACTTGACATTGGAAAACTCTAGCAAACGAACTATACGATCTTGTGCTATGTTTAGGATTGGGTCTTGTCCATCACATCATTCTCCTAATGATGTGATCCCGTTATCAATGACATCCAATGTCCATAGTCAGGAAACCATGACTAGCTGTTGATCAACGAGCTAGTCAACTAGAGGCTTACTAGGGAGATGTTGGTGTCTATTATTCACACATGTATTACGATTTCCGGATAACACAATTATAGCATGAATAAAGACAATTATCATGAACAAGGAAATATAATAATAATGCTTTTATTATTGCCTCTAGGGCATATTTCCAACGGTATGCACTCCTCACCGTAAACCCCCCACTCTTTTCCGGGAACCAGGCCAAAAAGTCCTCACGTTGGCGAGGCGAAGTTCTGATTTTCAGGGTGTGATCAACATCCATTTGCCAAAAGAACTCCCTCAGCCGAGTCTGATTCCATGCACCATTATCATCCAAAAAGTCAGAGACTCTGTTAAAACGACAGTTTCCCTTAGGAGTTATCGGACGGAAGGAAAACGGCCGGGGCAGCCAAGGGTCGCGCCAGGTGCGGATCATCATGTCATTACCGACCCGCCAGATGACGCCTTTCTTGACCAACGCAAGGCCATGTAGAATACCTTTCCATACCTCAGAACCAGAGCCCGGGAACACCGTATCCAAAAGCTGACCAGAAGGATAGTATTTTGCCTTCATCAACCGCGCACATAGGCTACCTGGTCTATCCAGGAGCCTCCAGGCTTGCTTAGCTAGTAGCGCTTGGTTAAACGCCCTCATATCCCTAAACCCCATGCCCCCCATGGGTTTAGGCAGACGCAGCCTATCCCAGCTCATCCATGCCATCTTCTTCTTGTCGTTCTCTACCCCCCACCAATACTGATGTATCATCCTTGTAAGATCATCACAAACAGAAGCCGGGAGTTTGAAGACACTCATTACATATGCTGGTATGGCCTGTGCCACTGACTTAATAAGAATCTCCTTGTTCCCCGACGACATGTACTGTTCACTCCAATCCACAAGCACTTTCCTCAAACGCTCTTGGAGAGTCTCAAATTTCCCTTTATGCATCCTCCCCTCTGGAACCGGCAAGCCCAAGTACTTGGGTTCGAACGCTTCTAGGGTGATATCCAGCGTGTGTTTAACCTCCTGAATAACATCTGGACGACACTGGCTTGAGAAAAGAATGGAACACTTCGACGGGTTTATGAGTTGTCCAGTCGCCGTCGCAAATGTGTTCAACACCCCTTTCACTAACAATGCCTGCTGATTTGTAGCATGGAAAAATAGGAGGGAGTCATCCGCAAATAATAGGTGTGTAATCACCGGAGCACCTCTACTGATCTTGACTCCACTAAGACCATTCTCCCTTGCAGCCTTTTCCACCAACACAGAGAGAGCATCAACCACAAATAAGAAGAGAAAAGGAGATAAAGGATCACCTTGACGAAGGCCCCTCGACGGAGAGAAGGATTCCATCAGCTTCCCGTTAAAATTTACCGAGTATTTCACTGACGAAACACATGCCATAACCCGAGCAATCCATTCAGGTGAGAAGCCCCACTTGGCCAAGGCTTTTTCCAAGAACACCCAATCCACCCTGTCATAGGCCTTGGAGAGATCAAGTTTGTAGGCACAAAGATCCTCTGCACTGTTCCTTATTGACTGGATATGATGAATACATTCAAACGCAATAATAGAGTTACCAGAAATCAGCCTCCCCGGGATGAAGGCGCTCTGATTTTCAGAGATGAGATCATTGAGAATAGGCCGCAATGTGTTGACAATGCATTTTGAGATGATCTTGTATATAACATTGCACAAGCTTATTGGCCTAAAATCTTTCAGGTCCTTGGGATGAGGAACCTTAGGAATTAGCACATTAGTCGTATCGTTAACATCATCTGGCATAACTCCAGACGCAAAAAACTCATGAACCGCATCAACAATTTCAGTTTTGAGTAGAGCCCAATTCCGTTGGAAAAACCTAGCAGGTAGTCCATCGCAACCCAGAGCTTTGAGGGGCCCCATCTGAAATAAAGCATTAGAGATCTCCTCTTCGGAATAAGGCCTGCATAACATAATGTTCATCTCCTCTGTAACTTTTGGAGCAATGCAATCCAACACCTCGTTCGGGGATAGGGTTGGATATTTTGTGAAGATCTCCTTAAAATAGGAGTGAGCCATCCTCTCCATATCTGATGGAACACTGCACCACGTTCCATCCTGCATCCGTAGGCGTTGTATCAGGTTCCTACGGGCCCGCCAAACCGCTCTCCGATGCAAATATTTGGTGTTGCGCTCACCTTCCTTCAGCCAGGTGATCCGCGACCGTTGTAGCCATAGCATCTCCTCTCTATATAGGAGCTCATCGAGCTGGTTCATTTTATCCCGAACTGCAGTACGGTCTGCTCCAGCCATCTGAAGGTCTGTTAGTTGTGTGCGGAGCCTCTCAATATCCTTCAACACATTGCCAAACTGCTTTTTACTCCATTCTTTCATATCCTTTAAAACCTCCCGGAGGGACTTGGCCACCGACCCCATGCTGCCTGTAGTTTTGTGTTTGTTCCATGCATCCGCAATCACTTGAGGCAGGCCAGAATCACGTTCCCACATAATTTCATAACGCAAGGAGGAGGGTCGACGCTGCTGGTCCTGCAAACCCTCCAAGTGTATCAACAGGGGGCAATGATCCGAACATGAGGTGGCCAAATGAACCACCCTTCCTAACGGGAACGTATCCCGCCAGGCTTCACTAGCACAAGCACGATCCAACCGCACCTGAACATTACGGTCAGAGTCCTGGCCATTGTTATACGTGAACGAAATCCCCGAGAAGCCTAGGTCTTCGAGTTCACACACCTCCAAACAGTCTCTGAAGGCCACCATCTAAGCTTCCGAGCGTTCTGTCCTTAATAGATGTTCATGTTGCCACAAAGCTTCATTGAAGTCGCCGCACACCATCCACGGCTCGCGCGAGAAAGCTCGAAGCCGGCAGATGTGCTCCCACATACAATAGCAGTTTTCCACCCTGGGCTCTCCATAGACAAAGGTGCACCGCCAAGATGTGCCTGATCCACCATCGACCACACTGACATCAATATAACGATTACAAGAATCATTCACCGTGATCGAGAGGGACTCATCCCAGAAGAGTGCTAAGCCCCCACTCCTCCCATCACTACTCACACCATGAAAACCTTTCAGACCAAGTCTCCAACGTAACTTTTCTATTTTCACAGTAGCTTGCCTAGTCTCGCACAGGAAGACAAGCTTGGGGTTATTGGCTTTTGAGAGGGCCAAAACCTCACAAACTGTCCAGCGGTTCCCCCCCCCCCGGCAGTTCCAAACTAGGGCATTCATTGTTGGAAATATGCCGTAGAGGCAATAATAAAAGCATTATTATTATATTTCCTTGTTCATGATAATTGTCTTTATTCATGCTATAATTGTGTTATCCGGAAATCGTAATACATGTGTGAATAATAGACACCAACATGTCCCTAGTAAGCCTCTAGTTGACTAGCTCGTTGATCAACAGATAGTCATGGTTTCCTGACTATGGACATTGGATGTCATTGATAACGGGATCACATCATTAGGAGAATGATGTGATGGACAAGACCCAATCCTAAACATAGCACAAGATCGTATAGTTCGTTTGCTAGAGTTTTCCAATGTAAAGTATCTTTTCCTTAGACCATGAGATCGTGTAACTCCCGGATACCGTAGGAGTGCTTTGGGTGTACCAAACGTCACAACGTAACTGGGTGACTATAAAGGTATACTACGGGTATCTCCGAAAGTGTCTGTTGGGTTGACATGGATCAAGACTGGGATTTGTCACTCCGTATGACAGAGAGGTATCACTGGGTCCACTCGGTAATGCATCATCATAATGAGCTCAAAGTGACCAAGTGTCTGGTCACGGGATCATGCATTACGGTACGAGTAAAGTGACTTGCCGGTAACGAGATTGAACAAGGTATTGGGATACCGACGATCAGATCTCGGGCAAGTAACATCCGATTGACAAAGGGAACTATATACGGGGTTGCTTGAATCCTCGACATCGTGGTTCATCCGATGAGATCATCGAGGAGCATGTGGGAGCCAACATGGGTATCCAGATCCCGCTGTTGGTTATTGGCCGGAGAGTCGTCTCGGTCATGTCTACATGTCTCCCGAACCCGTTGGGTCTACACACTTAAGGTTCGGTGACGCTAGGATTGTAGGAACATGTATATGCAGTAACCCGAATGTTGTTCGGAGTCCCGGATGATATCTCAGACGTCACGAGGAGTTCCGGAATGGTCCGGAGGTAAAGAATTATATATAGGAAGTGCTATTTCGGGCATCGGGACAAGTTTCGGGGTCACCGGTATTGTACCGGGACCACCGGAAGGGTCCCGGGGGTCCACCGGGTGGGGCCACCTGCCCAGGGGGGCCACATGGGCTGTAGGGGGTGCGCCTTGGCCTACATGGGCCAAGGGCACCAGCCCCAAGAGGCCCATGCGCCTAGGGTTCAAGAAGGGAAGAGTCCCAAAGGGGGAAGGCACCCCCTAGGTGCCTTGAGGGGGGGGGGGGGAGGGATTCCTCCCTTGGCCGGACCCCCCTAGGAGATTGGATCTCCTAGGGCCGCCCCCCTTTGGACTCCCTATATATAGTGGGGGAAGGAGGGCCTCTCATACCACATCTTTGGTGCCTCCCTCTCCCTCTCCAACACATCCTCCTCCTCCATAGTGCTTGGCGAAGCCCTGCCGAAGTACTGCAGCTCCATCACCACCACGCCGTCATGCTGCTGCTGGAGCCATCTTCCTCAACTTCTCCTTCCCCCTTGCTGGATCAAGAAGAAGGAGACGTCACGCTGACCGTACGTGTGTTGAACGCGGAGGTGCCGTCCGTTCGGCGCTAGGATCTCCGATGATTTGGATCACGTCGAGTACGCCTTCCTCATCCCTGTTCTTGAATGCTTCTGCGCGTGATCTACAAAGGTATGTAGATGCAATCCAATCACTCATTGTTAGATGAACTCATATATGGATCTTGGTGAAATCGTAGGAATTTTTTTTGTTTTCTGCAATGTTCCCCAACAGTGGCATCATGAGCTAGGTCTATGCGTAGTTCTCTTGCACGAGTAGAACACAATTTGTTGTGGGCGTTGATGTTGTCAACTTTCTTGCCGCTACTAGTCTTATCTTGCTTCAACGGTATTGTGGGATGAAGCGTCCCGGACCAACCTAACACGTACGCTTACGTGAGACCGGTTCCACCGACTGACATGCACTAGTTGCATAAGGTGGCTGGCGGGTGTCTGTCTCTCCCACTTTAGTTGGAGCGGATTCGATGAAAAGGGTCCTTATGAAGGGTAAATAGAAGTTGACAAATCACGTTGTGGCTTTCACGTAGGTTAGAAAACGTTCTTGCTAGAACCCTATTGCAGCCACGTAAAACTTGCAACAACAATTAGAGGACGTCTAACTTGTTTTTGCAGCAAGTGCTTTGTGATATGATATGGCCAAAGTTGTGATGAATGATGAATGATATATATGTGATGTATGAGTTGTTCATGCTACTGTAATAGGAATCACAACTTGCATGTCGATGAGTATGACAACCGGCAGGAGCCATAGGAGTTGTCTTTATTTTTTGTATGACCTGCGTGTCATTGAGAAACGCCATGTAAATTACTTTACTCTATTGCTAAACGCGTTAGCCATAGTAGTAGAAGTAAAAGTTGGCGAGCAACTTCATGGAGAAACGATGATGGAGATCATGATGATGGAGATCATGGTGTCATGCCGGTGACAAGATGATCATGGAGCCCCAAGATGGAGATCAAAGGAGCTATGTGATATTGGCCATATCATGTCACTTTTATTATTTGATTGCATGTGATGTTTATCATATTTATGCATCTTGTTTACTTAGAACGACAGTAGTAAATAAGATGATCCCTCATAATAATTTCAAGAAAGTGTTCCCCCTAACTGTGCACCGTTGCGACAGTTCGTTGTTTCGAAGCACCACGTGATGATCGGGTGTGATAGATTCTAACATTCACATACAACGGGTGTAAGACAGATTTACACATGCAAACACTTGTTGACTTGACGAGCCTAGCATGTACAGACATGGCCTCGGAACACAGAAGACCGAAAGGTCGAGCATGAGTCGTATAGAATATATGATCAACATGAAGATGTTCACCGATGTTGACTAGTCCGTCTCACGTGATGATCAGACACGGCCTAGTTAATTCGAATCATGTTATACTTAGATGACTGGAGGGATGTCTATCTAAGTGGGAGTTCATTAAATAATTTGATTAGATGAACTCAATTATCATGAACTTAGTCTAAATTTTACAATATGTCTTGTAGATCAAATGGCTAACATAGTCCTCAACTTCAACGTGTTCCTAGAGAAAACCAAGCTGAAAGACGATGGCAGCAACTACACGGACTGGGTCTGGAACCTGAGGATCATCCTCATATCTACCAAGAAAGATTATGTCCTACAAGCACCGCTAGGTGACGCACCTGTTCTCCCTGCAGAACAAGACGTTATGAACGCTTGGCAGGCACGTACCGATGACTACTCCCTCGTTCAGTGCGGCATGCTTTACAGCTTAGAGCCGGGGCTCCAAAAGCGTTTTGAGAGACACAGAGCATATGAGATGTTCGAAGAGCTGAAAATGGTTTTCCAAGCTCATGCCCGGGTCGAGAGATATCAAGTCCCCGACAAGTTCTTCAGCTATAAGATGGAGGAAAACAGTTCTGTCAGTGAGCACATACTCACTATGTCTGGGTTGCATAACCGCTTGACTCAGCTAGGAGTTAATCTCCCAGATGACGCGGTCATTGACAGAATCCTTTAGTCGCTTCCACCGAGCTAAAAGAGCTTTGTGATGAACTTCAATATGCAGGGGATGGAAAAGACCATTCCTGAAGTATTTGCAATGCTGAAATCAGCAGAGGTAGAAGTCAAAGAGGAACATCAAGTGTTGATGGTGAATAAAATCACTAAGTTCAAGAAAGGCAAGGGTAAGAAAACCTTAAAGAAAGACGGCAAGGGAGTTGCCGCGCCCGGCAAGCAAGCTGCCGGGAAGAAGCCAAAGAATGGACCCAAGCCCGAGACTGAGTGCTTTTATTGCAAGGAAAGTGGTCATTGGAAGCGGAACTGCCCCAAATACTTAGCGGACAAGAAGGCCGGCAAAACGAAAGGTATATGTGATATACATGTAATTGATGTGTACCTTACCAGTACTCGTAGTAGCTCCTGGGTATTTGATACCGGTGCAGTTGCTCACATTTGTAACTCAAAGCAGGAGCTGCGGAATAAGCGGAGACTGGGGAAGGACGAGGTGACGATGCGCGTCGGGAATGGTTCCAAGGTCGATGTGATCGCCGTCAGCACGCTACCTCTACATTTACCTACGGGATTAGTTTTGAACCTCAATAATTGTTATTTAGTGCCAAGTTTGAGCATGAACATTGTATCAGGATCTCGTTTAATTCGAGATGGCTACTCATTTAAATCCGAGAATAATGGTTGTTCTATTTATACGAGAGATATGTTTTATGGTCATGCTCCGATGGTGAATGGTTTATTCTTAATGAATCTCGAGCGTAATGCTACACATCTTCATAGTGTGAATACCAAAAGATGTAAGATTGATAATGATAGTCCCACATACTTGTGGCACTGCCGCCTTGGTCACATAGGTGTCAAACGCATGAAGAAGCTCCATGCTGATGGACTTTTAGAGTCTCTTGATTACGAATCATTTGACACGTGCGAACCATGCCTCATGGGTAAAATGACCAAGACTCCGTTCTCAAGAACAATGGAGCGAGCAACCAAATTATTGGAAATCATACATACTGATGTGTGCGGTCCAATGAGTGTTGAGGCTCGCGGTGGCTATCATTATGTTCTCACCCTCACTGATGACTTGAGTAGATATGGGTATATCTATTTAATGAAACACAAGTCTAAGACCTTTGAAAAGTTCAAGGAATTTCAAAGTGAGGTTGAAAATCAACATGACAGGAAAATCAAGTTCCTACGATTAGATCGTGGAGGAGAATACTTGAGTCACGAATTTGGCACACACTTAAGAAAATGTGGAATAGTTTCACAACTCACGCCACCTGGAACACCTCAGCGTAATGGTGTGTCCGAACATCGTAATCGCACTCTATTAGATATGGTGCGATCTATGATGTCTCTTACCGATTTATCGCTATCTTTTTGGGGCTATGCTTTAGAGACTGCCGCATTCACTTTAAATAGGGCTCTGTCGAAATCCGTTGAGACGACACCGTATGAATTATGGTTTGGGAAGAAACCCAAGCTGTCGTTTCTAAAAGTTTGGGGATGCGATGCTTATGTCAAGAAACTTCAACCTGTAAAGCTCGAACCCAAATCAGAAAAATGCGTCTTCATAGGATACCCTAAAGAAACTATTGGGTATACCTTCTACCTTAGATCCGAAGGCAAGATCTTTGTTGCCAAGAATGGATCCTTTCTAGAGAAGGAGTTTCTCTCGAAAGAAGTAAGTGGGAGGAAAGTAGAACTTGATGAAGTATTACCTCTTGAACCGGAAAATGGCGCAACTCAAGAAAATGTTCTTGAGGTGCCTGCACCGACTAGAGAGGAAGTTTATGATGATGATCAAGATACTTCTGATCAAGCTCCTACTGAAATTCGAAGGTCCACAAGGACACGTTCCGCACCAGAGTGGTACGGCAACCCTGTCTTGGAAATCATGTTGTTAGACAACGGTGAACCTTCGAACTATGAAGAAGCGATGGCGGGCCCGGATTCCGACAAATGGCTAGAAGCCATGAAATCCGAGATAGGATCCATGTATGAAAACGAAGTATGGACTTTGACCGACTTGCCCGTTGAGCGGCGAGCCATAGAAAATAAATGAGTCTTTAAGAAGAAGACAGACGCGGATGGTAATGTGACCATCTATAAAGCTCGACTTGTCGCTAAGGGTTATCGACAAGTTCAAGGGGTTGACTACGATGAGACTTTCTCACCGGTAGCGAAGCTAAAGTCCGTCCGAATCATGTTAGCGATTGCCGCATTCTATGATTATGAAATATGGCAAATGGACGTCAAAACGGCATTCCTTAATGGTTTCCTTAAGGAAGAATTGTATATGATGCAGCCGGAAGGTTTTGTCGATCCTAAGAATGCTGACAAGGTGTGCAAGCTCCAACGCTCGATTTATGGGCTGGTGCAGGCATCTCGGAGTTGGAACATTCGCTTTGATGAGATGATCAGGGTTTACGCAGACTTATGGAGAAGCCTGTGTTTACAAGAAAGTGAGTGGGAGCTCTGTAGCATTTCTCATATTATATGTAGATGACATACTTTTGATGGGAAATGATATAGAACTCTTGGACAGCATAAAGGCCTACTTGAATAAGAGTTTTTCAATGAAGGACCTTGGAGAAGCTGCTTATATATTAGGCATCAAGATCTACAGAGATAGATCAAGACGCCTCATAGGTCTTTCACAAAGCACATACCTTGATAAGACATTGAAGAAGTTCAATATGGATCAGTCTAAGAAGGGGTTCGTGCCTGTGTTGCAAGGTGTGAAATTGAGCTCAGCTCAATGTCCGACCACGGCAGAAGATATAGAAGAGATGAGTGTCATCCCCTATGCCTCAGCCATAGGTTCTATTATGTATGCGATGCTGTGTACCAGACCTGATGTAAACCCTGCCGTAAGTTTGGTAGGAAGGTACCAAAGTAATCCTGGCAAGGAACACTGGACAGCGGTCAAGAATATCCTGAAGTACCTGAAAAGGACTAAGGAAATGTTTCTCGTTTATGGAGGTGACGAAGAGCTCGTCGTAAAGGGTTACGTCAACGCTAGCTTCGACACAGATCTGGATGACTCAAAGTCACAAACCGGATACGTGTATATTTTGAATGGTGGGGCAGTAAGCTGGTGCAGTTGCAAGCAGAGCGTCGTGGCGGGATCTACATGTGAAGCGGAGTACATGGCAGCCTCGGAGGCAGCACATGAAGCAATTTGGGTGAAGGAGTTCATCACCGACCTAGGAGTCATACCCAATGCGTCGGGGCCGATCAAGCTCTTCTGTGACAACACTGGAGCTATTGCTCTTGCCAAGGAGCCCAGGTTTCACAAGAAGACAAGGCACATCAAGCGTCGCTTCAACTCCATTCGTGAAAATGTTCAAGATGGAGACATAGATATTTGTAAAGTACATACGGACCTGAATGTAGCAGATCCGTTGACTAAACCTCTCCCTAGAGCAAAACATGATCAACACCAGAATTCCATGGGTGTTCGATTTATCACAATGTAACTAGATTATTGACTCTAGTGCAAGTGGGAGACTGTTGGAAATATGCCCTAGAGGCAATAATAAAAGCATTATTATTATATTTCCTTGTTCATGATAATTGTCTTTATTCATGCTATAATTGTGTTATCCGGAAATCGTAATACATGTGTGAATAATAGACACCAACATGTCCCTAGTAAGCCTCTAGTTGACTAGCTCGTTGATCAACAGATAGTCATGGTTTCCTGACTATGGACATTGGATGTCATTGATAACGGGATCACATCATTAGGAGAATGATGTGATGGACAAGACCCAATCCTAAACATAGCACAAGATCGTATAGTTCGTTTGCTAGAGTTTTCCAATGTCAAGTATCTTTTCCTTAGACCATGAGATCGTGTAACTCCCGGATACCGTAGGAGTGCTTTGGGTGTACCAAACGTCACAACGTAACTGGGTGACTATAAAGGTATACTACGGGTATCTCCGAAAGTGTCTATTGGGTTGACATGGATCAAGACTGGGATTTGTCACTCCGCATGACGGAGAGGTATCACTGGGCCCACTCGGTAATGCATCATCATAATGAGCTCAAAGTGACCAAGTGTCTGGTCACGGGATCATGCATTGCGGTACGAGTAAAGTGACTTGCCGGTAACGAGATTGAACGAGGTATTGGGATACCGACGATCAGATCTCGGGCAAGTAACATACCGATTGACAAAGGGAACTGTATACGGGGTTGCTTGAATCCTCGACATCGTGGTTCATCCGATGAGATCATCGAGGAGCATGTGGGAGCCAACATGGGTATCCAGATCCCGTTGTTGGTTATTGACCGGAGAGCGATCTCGGTCATGTCTACATGTCTCCCAAACCCGTAGGGTCTACACACTTAAGGTTCGGTGACGCTAGGGTTGTAGGGATATGTATATGCAGTAACCAGAATGTTGTTCGGAGTCCCGGATGAGATCCCGGACGTCACGAGGAGTTCCGGAATGGTCCGGAGGTAAAGAATTATATATAGGAAGTGCTATTTCGGGCATCGTGACAAGTTTCGGGGTCATCGGTATTGTACCGGGACCACCGGAAGGGTCCCGGGGGTCCACCGGGTGGGGCCACCTGCCCCGGGGGCCACATGGGCTGTAGGGGGTGCGCCTTGGCCTACATGGGGCAAGGGCACCAGCCCCAAGAGGCCCATGCGCCTAGGGTTTCAAGGAGGGAAGAGTCCCAAAGGGGGAAGGCACCCCTAGGTGCCTTGGGGGGGAGGGACTCCTCCCTTGGCCGCCGCCCCCCTAGGAGATTGGATCTCCTAGGGCCGGCGCCCCCCCCTTTGGACTCCCTATATATAGTGGGGGAAGGAGGGCCTCTCATACCACATCTTTGGTGCCTCCCTCTCCCTCTCCAACACATCCTCCTCCTCCATAGTGCTTGGCAAAGCCCTGCCGGAGTACTGCAGCTCCATCACCACCACGCCGTCGTGCTGCTGCTGGAGCCATCTTCCTCAACTTCTCCTCCCCCCTTGCTGGATCAAGAAGAAGGAGACGTCACGCTGACCGTACGTGTGTTGAACGCGGAGGTGCCATCCATTCGGCGCTAGGATCTCCGGTGATTTGGATCACGTCGAGTACGCCTTCCTCATCCCCGTTCTTGAACGCTTCCGCGCGTGATCTACAAAGGTATGTAGATGCAATCCAATCACTCGTTGTTAGATGAACTCATAGATGGATCTTGGTGAAACCGTAGGAAATTTTTTTGTTTTCTGCAACGTTCCCCAACATTCATTGCATCCGGCGGTCTTCCTCGAGGGAAGCCGCCGATCTCTGAGTTGTTGCATGATCCTTGGTGAGCTTGACACGTTTGCTGCCAGAAGAGCTGCTCGTTGGCGAGGCATTCTCTCCTAGATCTTGACCGCTGCCATCCGTGATGGCCAGCACCTCCTTCTTGCTTTTTGGTTTGTTCAGAGTATCATCTCCCACACTATCCATATTCAATCTCTTCCTCGCATCCCTATCAACATCCATGATTGTACCCGGGTTCTTCACCGGGCTTGTTGCTGTGTCGAGCGTATCGGGGTCCAAAGCCTTGAGGCCAGGGTCCAAGGAAGCACTAGGGTTGCTATTCTTCCTCATCGGGCGAGATTTATCTGCCCTGCTGGGGGTTTGCTCAGGCCTCGGCCGACTGGGGCCGCCAGCGTATAGCCAGTCGCCAAACTTGAGACTTTGCTTCTCATGAACCCCGGATCCGCACTCCTTGTGCTCATGTCCAATCCGACCACAGAAACTGCAAAAACGGGCCAACTTCTCATACCGCACCAAATAAACCTGTCTCTCCTGCGCACGGACAACGCTAACAAACTTTGTCAGAGGCTGCTTGATATCATGGTTTACCCTAACCCTAATATAGTCTCCACGGGTGTTGCCGTTCAAACGCATCTCTAGGATTTCTCCAGCCCCTTTAAGGAGTCGCTCAACAATAGCTTGTTTGCAGTTGGGATCAGGTAGTTTGTGGACTTGTAGCCAGATGGGCAGATGATCGAAAATCACATCATCCGCCTTGGTGAAACCATCATACGAACACAACAAGACCGCCATGTTGCGGAAGAGCCAAGGGCCCTGCATCATCATCCGCTCCCAGTCGCCCAGGCAGGAAGCTTGGACAACAAATCTTTTGGGTCCGACCGGGCGAAATCTGACCCTTTGCGCCGGATTCCAGGCCGCCCTCATATCCTCGTAGAAGGCTGCCTGCGAGAAATTCTTGTCGGTGTGAACCCTAGCTAGGGCTAGCCACCTAACGCTCTCCCTGATTTCTGGATCCTCCTCATCAATCTCAACATCATTGAACTCCTCATCGTTCAGATCTAACTGATCGAAGAAATCTTCCAGGATGGGGGTTGCGGCCGCCGATGCGCCTCCACTGGTGGCAGAGTTGGCGTCCGAGGGTGAGGCCATCCTGGCGTGGTTGGGGCGCTGCACGATCGACGGAGACGGCGATCAGACTTTGTGGAGGGTGGAAGTACTCAGGGGCGGCAGATCGCCCGAGAGGATAAAAACCCTAGGCGCGAGGCGTAGGGGATTCATGCTCAGCACATGTTAGGAAAATGTTCAAAACCGTGTATATGAAAAAAATGTTAATCATGTAACAGAAAAAAAAAGTTAACCTGTTAGCCATCTGACAAAATATTCGACCACGTGTCCACAATATGCACGTGAGTTTCCTCTAGTATATATATTTTGGGTACCCGCATATATAGCCTTTAAGTATCATAAGCCGGGAATTACACTTACATGTGTTCAGCTCAAACACTTGTAACTCTCTAATTACATGTCGAAGTCCAAATATATGCAAGTCATACACATACTACGTATTTGATACACACAATTCTAGTCTAGTCTAGTCTTGTAAAGATGATAGTAGATGGCTACTAAATCAAGAAGAAGGATGATAGTCGTGCGCTACGCTGCTGGTGCCGAGCATCTGGGCCAGCAAAAGAAGCCAATCAGGATCGCTGGGCTTCATGTATCCGACGCACTTCCTTTTGTAGTCGCGAATGGGCAGCGCTCCATTGGCGCGAAGCGCCTCTTCGTTGGCCAGCAGGTAGGTGACAAGCTGAGCTCTGAACCTGCAGAAGCGGTTGAAGCGCCGGTTGGCGGTGCCGTAGTACTCGGCGGCGCTCGTAGAAGAGCAGCGCGTCCGGGAGGTCGTTACGGTCCAGGTGGAACTCGGCCAGGTCGGAGCAGGCCGTGGCGGCCAGCCGCTGGTCGCCGTTCTTGACGAACAGCGCGAGGGCCTCCTCCAGCGCGAGCTTCATGGCGGCGACGTCCTCCTCGCTTTTCTCCTCGATCTCGGCGTAGCATTTCGCCGAACGGAGCAGCGCCGACCCCGCGCTCAGCTCGCTTCCTCTCTGCATCAATGTATGGCGACCATGATATCATATGAAACTGTCCAAAAATAGCTAGGAGTAATTAACACCGATTCCAAAAAAATAAATAACTGAAACGATATTTTACCCTGAGAGAATAGGCGGCTAACTCGCCGTATGCCTGTATCGCTTTTCTCCAGCTTCCGGCTCGGGTGTACATGTAGGACGCGTCAGCCAAGTCCTTCCAGCCGGCGAAGCTCGTCCCGCTCCGCATCTCCAACCAGCACCGGGCCATGAGCCGGTCGCCGCACCCCTCCGGGCCCTCCCCATCCCGCTCTTCCTCGCACTCCACCGGCACCTTCTTGCACCCCTCGCACAGCACGCTTTTGCTCCCGTCCTGTGCCTTTTCGGCTTCCTCCTCCTCCTCCGCGTCGCAACGCGGGATCAGCTTGTAGCCGCGCCGGCGGTTGTAGTAGCGGCGAAACTCGAAAAGCACGCTTTTGCACCCGCCCTGCACCATTTCGGCTTGCTGCTCCTCCGCGTCACACCGCGGGATCGGCTTGTATCCGCGCCGGCGGTTGTAGTAGCGGCGAAACAGCGACGTTATCGTTCCGACGACGTGGCAGCTCGAGTGGACCATCACGGCGGCGGTGAGCCCAGACTTTCGGCGTTGAGATCGATCGGGTTAGGGTTGGATGGGTTCTGCTTGTATGAGCGTGGACGGCGGCGTACCGAGTTTATATATGTAGGACGTGTGCCTGCCATCCGTGCCCTCCCTGGATCAGCCAGAGTTTCGTGCCTATTTCGGCTTACCCGAGCGGGTCGGACTGAGATCCCGTGCCCCGCTCAAGGCAGGGCACGCTGTGCCCTGAGGCCCACGATCCACTATCCGCTCCCCATCCGACGGACTGCAGCGAGTTAATCTAAAATTGGACCAGTCCGCTTGATCCTTTCTCTTTCTCACGCACGCGATGCACGACGCGCGGCTCGTACTTGCCCTCGCCGAGCCCCATCAAGCGGAGGAGCTCCCGAATCAGCCGCGTGTCCCGAGGTTCGTCCGCGGCGGAGGCACCCGCCGCCGCTACCGACGAAAGAGATGGCCGTCCGCCGCCGCCGTCCATAGTTCGCTGGCGTCCCCTTCCTCTGTTCCACGCACGACGACGCGAGGCGGGCTGCTGGTCCCGTTGTCGAGGGGAAGGGAGACGAGCTGCTCCGGCTGCTCCTCCAGGACATGAGGAAACGACCTCGACGGCCGCCCACCTCTGGCTGCTCCGTCCGCCTACCCTCTGGCGGCTGCCTCCGCACGTTCTGACGACCCGTCCGCCCGCCCGCTCGGACTGCCATGGGCGCCCTGGACAGAAGCAGCGAGGACATGTCTGTACTACACACGAACAGCAAATTCAGTTAGCAGTTAACACTGGACAACTCCAGAATACAAAATTCAATAAAATGAAAATAGAGACAACATCAATAAAGTGTTTAATATGCAGAATTTAGTACCGAACATGAACCGAAGAAGAGTTGAACTGAGGCATTCATTATACAATCAATTAGAAAATAAAATCAAAATGAATTAAACAACGTACAAACTTTGAGCATTAGTAACTCAAATTTGGCAACAACAATCTGTTCTTACATAATTCTTGAAGTACATAAATTAGGCCAATCTACTTGCACACTTAGGCCACGAAAGACTATAGTCAGCCCCCAAAATCCAAAATACTATAGTCATCTTTGTCCAAAATACTAGTAAAAATGTCCAAAATACTATCTAACAAGCTTGTACATGTTAGAACAGATCTTCATCATAAACACCGTCGGGGGGAGCCATCAATAGTTGTGTGTAACTGATATTTGCTTGAGGCTGTACAACATCATCCTTCTCCACTCTTACTTGAGGCCGTGCACCATCATTTTTCTTTTGTTGCTACCATGAAAATTCCAGTATTTAGTCTAGGAATGAGTGGTAACAATATATCATGTATAGATGGGAACATACCTTTGCTGCTTTTTTTGGATGAGGCACCTTTAGTTAGTTTGCGCTTCCCCCTGAGTAACTTATCAAGCCAACCTCTCTTTCTCCTCAAGTTTTTTGATTGAACCTCTTTTTTCTTGAGCTTTGCGGCACTAAGAAACTCACTAGTTAGTTGCACATTTGGGTCAACATTTTCTTGGTCATCACATGGCTTGTTCGTAGCATCCATAGTTGCATTGAGTTTCTCCTCTAGTTGTGGACCAACGCAATCAAGTGCATCTTCTAATATCAAACGTCACTCAAAAGAGTTGGCTACTTTAGCTGCCACGGTGTGAAACTTGTGAGACACACCCCTATACCAAAGTTGAGCTTCAAACTTTGGATTCTCTACCACATTCCTTCCTTGTCTATCTTGTATGCAGCCATGGATCTCTCATATTCACTTTGAAAAGATTCAAAGATAATTGGAGTGTATGCTTTGCTTGCTAGCACCAACATAGGTGTGTGCATCAGGATTCTTGGCAACTTCTTCCTTTGATCAAATTCAGATTACAATTCCATTGTTCTTTTTACCTCCACTGTCCTCTCAAAATGCATCAAGAACCGAACAATATGAATATCTGATTTCAAATGGTTTTTCAATGAATTGTTGAAGCTCTCACTAAGTTGTGTACTTCTTACTCCCAAACTGAACACATCTCTCATATAACATTCAGCCCATTTTTCTTTCAACTTGTAGATACTATCTAACCAAGTTTGCTTGTGCACTTTACTTCTCATATTGTTAAATGCCTCTTCAAACTCTACTTTGTCCTCATAGCCATACATGCATTCACCAAAATCTGTGAGAATATGAGAGTCTTCATCTTCATCTTCACCGCTGCCTTCACCCTCCTCTTCATCTTTTTCTTCACCCTTCAATGGACATAAATGCTTAACAACATTTTGCATTATATGAAAGGTGCACAATCCATGATATGATTCCGTGAAGACTTTCTCTATAGCTTTCCCCATTATCTTGATCCGTATAAGTAGTTCTAGGTTGCCTCCCATTATGTGTAGCTAGAAAAGTCTCAAAAAGCCATGTAAATGAGTCACATGTTTCATCAAATAGCAAGGCTGCACCAAAAATGGTGGTTTCTGTAAACTGATTGAGTCCAAGAAAAACACCAAATGGCCTATATTATTTATTTGTGCCAAATGTTGTATCAAATGTGACAACATCACCAAAGTGTGCATAATCAAGAACCATTTTAGCATCAGCCCAGAATATCTTGGCTATATCTTCCTCACAATCCAACTGCAAAGAATATTGGAAAGATGGGTTCTCAATCATTTTGTCATGAAAATACTTCAACATACTACCGGCTTGACCGAAAGCCAACTCTCTTTGCCGCTTGCTTCGCAAATAATTCTTTTGATCACGACAAGTGTAGCCGAGATTAAATGGTCCACCAACTCGATGACAAGCAAGCTCATGTGCAGCTTTGGGCATGATTCCAGAATCCTCGGCAGCTTCTATTTGAAAAGCTTGTAGTTCCGAAATCTTCCTTTGTGATGCCATCAAGTGACATGTTTGTGGCAATTGAAGGTAATGATTGTGTTCCAATACAACATTTGTGACTTCGTAATTCATTGCTACTCGATCGAGTGATATAATCATGCGAGTTTTGCAATTTGTTCTTGTTTCAGCTCTAACACGCTTTGGCTCATGATCGATTGTTATCCCTTTCTTTCTTATACCCTCATTGGAACAAACAAATTTGCATGAAGTCACTTGACCATCCATCTTGCTTACATGTTTGTTTCTCTTCCTCACACCAAACCCAACACGGCCTCCATATGCAACCCAAAATAGCGAAGCTTCATCCGATTTTCTAAACCTCATGCCAATTTGAGGCATCCCCTTGTCAATTTCCCCATTGCAGAACACTTGCAAATGCACAACACTCACAATTGCATAGCACACCAATCAGCAGGAATTCTGTAAAATAAGACAATAAACACATCAATCAAACCTCAGATTAATGCATGACAATGGAGTCAATATAGGGTAAAGAAACACACAACCAGAAATTTTTTCAGCACTATTTTCAGTATTGAAGTAACAATCCAATGACATGGCTAATTTCAGTACTAAACTAACAAGCAAGCACAATTTTCAGTTTCGAAATATACATATACAAAGGAGACACAGGGGACGGACAGAGGACGGACATGGGATAACCTGCTCTGTACTGGAGTGGTGGCAGCGGTCGCAGGGAAGAACCTCGGTTGAGGGGACGCGGTCGTCGGAGCTGAGGGCTCGTCGGAGTGGGGCGGGAGGGCGGACACGGGAGGACGAACGCGGTCGTCGGAGCTCGTCGGAGCGGGGCGGGGATGAGAAGCCGTGGGGCGGAGGGGATTGCCGACGCCGTTTATCCAGTGGCCGCCGCCGGAGACCCCATGGCGCCCTTCCCCATGATGGCGACAATGACACAGCTCCACGGCAGTTCCCGCGCGAGAGTCCTTCGTTGTGCGCTTCATTTCCCGCGGTCTAGGCTTTCTCACGTGAGAGGATCGAGCGGACTGGTCCAATTTTAGGTTGACTCGCCGCAGTCCGTCGGATGGGGAGCGGATGGTGGATCGTGGGCCTCAGGGCACAGCGTGCCCTGCCTTGAGTGGGGCACGGGATCTCAGTCCGAGCGGGTCCGCGTCCAACACGAAAGACAAAACAAGTCTTCCCAAAAATGATGGTACTTTACATACGTGACGGGCGAGCTGAGCTCGCGAGGAAGTGCTTGGATTTGCGAGGCGTTCTCGAAGATACGGACTTCCGGCGATTGCCGGCGACTGGCGTGATTCCGATCACCTTCTTCTCCTCTTCTTCTCTCTTCTCACTGATGGGGAACGTAGTAATTTCAAAAAATTTCCTACGCACATGCAATATCATGGTGATACATAGCAACGAGAGGGGAGAGTGTGATCTACGTACCCTTGTAGATCGACAACGGAAGCGTTTGGTTGATGTAGTCGTACGTCTCCACGGCCCGACCGATCAAGCACCGAAACTATGGCACCTCCGAGTTCTAGCACACGTTCAGCTCGATGACGATCCCCGGACTCCGATCCAGCAAAGTATCGGGGAAGAGTTCCGTCAGCACGACGGCGTGGTGATGATCTTGATGCACTACCGTCGCAGGGCTTTGCCTAAGCACCGCTACAATATTATCGAGGACTATGGTGGAAGGGGGCACTGCACACGGCTACGAGTATGATCACATGGATCAACTTGTGTGTCAAGGGGTGCCCCTGCCCCCGTATATAAAGGATCAAGGGGAGGAGGCCGGCCGGCCTCTATGGCGCGCCAAGGAGGAGTCCTCCTCCTAGTAGGAGTAGGACTCCTACTAGGAGGGGGAAAGAAGTGGGGAGGAAGAGGGAAAGGGGGGCGCCGCCCCCCCTCTCCTAGTCCAATTCGGACCAGGGGGGAGGAGGCGCGCGGCCCACCTTTGGCTGCCCCTCTCTCTCTCCACTAAGGCCCATATGGCCCATTACTTCTCCCGGGGGGGGGGGGTTCCGGTAACCCTCCGGCTCTCCGGTTTTCTCTGAGATCACCCGGAACACTTCCGGTGTCCGAATATAGCCGTCCAATATATCAATCTTTATGTCTCGACCATTTCGAGACTCCTCGTTATGTCCATGATCATATCTGGAACTCCGAACTAACTTCAGTACATCAAAACTCATAAACTCATAATATAACTGTCATCGAAACCTTAAGCGTGCGGACCCTACGGGTTCGAGAACAATGTAGACATGACCGAGACACGTCTCCGGTCAATAACCAATAGCGGAACCTGGATGCTCATATTGGCTCCTACATATTCTATGAAGATCTTTATCGGTCAGACCGCATAACAACATACGTTGTTCCCTTTGTCATCGGTATGTTACTTGCCCGAGATTCGATCGTCGATATCTCAATACCTAGTTCAATCTCGTTACCGGCAAGTCTCTTTACTCATTCCGTAGTACATCATCTCGCAACTAACTTATTAGTTGCAATGCTTGCAAGGCTTATGTGATGTGCATTACCGAGAGGGCCCAGAGATACCTCTTCGACAATCGGAGTGACAAATCCTAATCTCGAAATACGCCAACCCAACATGTACCTTTGGAGACACCTGTAGAGCACCTTTATAATCACCCATTTACGTTGTGACGTTTGGTAGCACACAAAGTGTTCCTCCGGCAAACGGGAGTTGCATAATATCATAGCCATAGGAACATGTATAAGTCATGATGAAAGCAATAGCAACATACTAAACGATCGGGTGCTAAGCTAATGGAATGGGTCATGTCAATCAGATCATTCACCTAATGATGTGATCCCGTTAATCAAATAACAACTCCTTGTTCATGGTTAGGAAACATAACCATCTTTGATTAACGAGCTAGTCAAGTAGAGGCATACTAGTGACACTCTGTTTGTCTATGTATTCACACATGTATTATGTTTCCGTTTAATACAATTCTAGCATGAATAATAAACATTTATCATGATATAAGGAAATAAATAATAACTTTATTATTGCCTCTAGGGCATATTTCCTTCAGTCTCCCACTTGCACTAGAGTCAATAATCTAGATTACACAGTAATGATTCTAACACCCATGGAGCCTTGGTGCTGATCATGTTTTGCTCGTGGAAGAGGCTTAGTCAACGGGTCTGCAACATTCAGATCCGTATGTATCTTGCAAATCTCTATGTCTCCCACCTGGACTAGATCCCGGATGGAATTGAAGCGTCTCTTGATGTGCTTGGTTCTCTTGTGAAATCTGGATTCCTTTGCCAAGGCAATTGCACCAGTATTGTCACAAAAGATTTTCATTGGACCTGATGCACTAGGTATGACACCTAGATCAGATATGAACTCCTTCATCCAGACTCCTTCATTTGCTGCTTCCGAAGCAGCTATGTACTCCGCTTCACATGTAGATCCCGCCACAACGCTTTGTTTAGAATTGCACCAACTGACAGCTCCACCGTTTAATGTAAACACGTATCCGGTTTGCGATTTAGAATCGTCCGGATCAGTGTCAAAGCTTGCATCAACGTAACCTTTTACGATGAGCTCTTTGTCACCTCCATATATGAGAAACATATCCTTAGTCTTTTTCAGGTATTTCAGGATGTTCTTGACTGCTGTCCATTGATCCACTCCTGGATCACTTTGGTACCTCC
The DNA here is from genome assembly GCF_018294505.1 of Triticum aestivum. Taxonomy (NCBI): domain Eukaryota; kingdom Viridiplantae; phylum Streptophyta; class Magnoliopsida; order Poales; family Poaceae; genus Triticum; species Triticum aestivum. Next base: position 52,919,885 of record NC_057797.1, on the reverse strand, counting down.
CTGCTAGACTTATAGCAAGGCACACATCAGGTCTGGTACACAGCATTGCATACATGATAGAGCCTATGGCTGAAGCATAGGGAACATCTTTCATTTTCTCTCTATCTTCTGCAGTGGTCGGGCATTGAGTCTTACTCAACTTCACACCTTGTAACACAGGCAAGAACCCTTTCTTTGCTTGATCCATTTTGAACTTCTTCAAAACTTTGTCAAGGTATGTGCTTTGTGAAAGTCCAATTAAGCGTCTTGATCTATCTCTATAGATCTTAATGCCTAATATGTAAGCAGCTTCACCGAGGTCTTTCATTGAAAAACTCTTATTCAAGTATCCCTTTATGCTATCCAGAAATTCTATATCATTTCCAATTAGTAATATGTCATCCACATATAATATCAGAAATGCTACAGAGCTCCCACTCACTTTCTTGTAAATACAGGCTTCTCCAAAAGTCTGTATAAAACCAAATGCTTTGATCACACTATCAAAATGTTTATTCCAACTCCGAGAGGCTTGCACCAGTCCATAAATGGATCGCTGGAGCTTGCACACTTTGTTAGCTCCCTTTGGATCGACAAAACCTTCTGGTTGCATCATATACAACTCTTCTTCCAGAAATCCATTCAGGAATGCAGTTTTGACATCCATCTGCCAAATTTCATAATCATAAAATGCGGCAATTGCTAACATGATTCGGACAGACTTAAGCATCGCTACGGGTGAGAAGGTCTCATCGTAGTCAATCCCTTGAACTTGCCGAAAACCTTTTGCGACAAGTCGAGCTTTGTAGACAGTAATATTACCGTCAGCGTCAGTCTTCTTCTTGAAGATCCATTTATTCTCAATTGCTTGCCGATCATCGGGCAAGTCAACCAAAGTCCATACTTTGTTCTCATACATGGATCCCATCTCAGATTTCATGGCTTCAAGCCATTTTGCGGAATCTGGGCTCACCATCGCTTCTTCATAGTTCGTAGGTTCATCATGATCTAGTAGCATGACTTCCAGAACAGGATTACCGTACCACTCTAGCGCGGATCTCACTCTGGTTGATCTACGAGGTTCAGTAGTATCTTGTTCTGAAGTTTCATGATCATCATCATTAGCTTCCTCACTAACTGGTGTAGGTGTCACAGAAACAAGTTTTTGTGATGTACTACTTTCCAATAAGGGAGTAGGTACAGTTACCTCGTCAAGTTCTACTTTCCTCCCACTGACTTCTTTCGAGAGAAACTCCTTCTCCAGAAAGTTTCCGAATTTAGCAACAAAAGTCTTGCCTTCGGATCTGTGATAGAAGGTGTATCCAATAGTCTCCTTTGGATATCCTATGAAGACACATTTCTCCGATTTGGGTTCGAGCTTATCAGGTTGAAGCTTTTTCACATAAGCATCGCAGCCCCAAACTTTCAGAAACGACAACTTTGGTTTCTTGCTAAACCATAGTTCATAAGGCGTCGTCTCAATGGATTTTGATGGTGCCCTATTTAACGTGAATGCGGCCGTCTCCAAAGCATAACCCCAAAACGATAGCGGTAAATCATTAAGAGACATCATAGATTGCACGATATCTAGTAAAGTACGATTACGACGTTCAGACACACCATTACGCTGTGGTGTTCCGGGTGGCGTGAGTTGCGAAACTATTCCACAATTTTTCAAATGTACACCAAACTCGTAACTCAAATATTCTCCTCCACGATCAGATCGTAGAAACTTTATTTTCTTGTTACGACGATTTTCAACTTCACTCTGAAATTCTTTGAACTTTTCAAACGTTTCAGACTTATGTTTCATTAAGTAGATATACCCATATCTGCTTAAGTTATCTGTGAAGGTGAGAAAATAACGATATCCGCTACGAGCCTCAATATTCATCGGACCACATACATCTGTATGTATGATTTCCAACAAATCTGTTGCTCTCTCCATAGTACTGGAGAACGGTGTTTTAGTCATCTTGCCCATGAGGCACGGTTTGCAAGTTCCAAGTGATTCATAATCAAGTGGTTCCAAAAGTCCATCAGTATGGAGTTTCTTCATGCGCTTTACACCGATATGACCTAAACGGCAGTGCCACAAATAAGTTGCACTATCATTATCAACTCTGCATCTTTTGGCTTCAACACTATGAATATGTGTGTCACTACTTTCGAGATTCAACAAAAATAGACCACTCTTTAAGGGTGCATGACCATAAAAGATATTACTCATATAAATAGAACAACCATTATTCTCAGATTTAAATGAATAACCGTCTCGCATCAAACAAGATCCAGATATAATGTTCATTCTTAACGCTGGCACCAAATAACAATTATTTAGGTCTAATATTAATCCCGAAGGTAGATGTAGAGGTAGCGTGCCGACTGCGATCACATTGACTTTGGAACCGTTTCCCACGCGCATCGTCACCTCGTCCTTAGCCAATCTTCGCTTAATCCGTAGTCCCTGTTTCGAGTTGCAAATATTAGCAACAGAACCAGTATCAAATACCCAGGTGCTACTGCGAGCATTAGTAAGGTACACATCAATAACATGTATATCACATATACCTTTGTTCACCTTGCCATCCTTCTTATCCGCCAAATACTTGGGGCAGTTCTGCTTCCAGTGACCAGTCTGCTTGCAGTAGAAGCACTCAGTTTCAGGCTTAGGTCCAGGTTTGGGTTTCTTCTCTTGAGTAGCAACTTGCTTGCCGTTCTTTTTAAATTTCCCCTTCTTCTTCCCTTTGCCCTTTTTCTTGAAACTAGTGGTCTTGTTGACCATCAACACTTGATGCTCCTTCTTGATTTCTACCTCCGCAGCTTTCAGCATTGCAAAGAGCTCGGCAATAGACTTATTCATCCCTTGCATATTATAGTTCATCACGAAGCTCTTGTAGCTTGGTGGCAGTGATTGGAGAATTCTGTCAATGACGCAATCATCTGGAAGATTAACTCCCAATTGAATCAAGTGATTATTATACCCAGACATTTTGAGTATATGCTCACTGACAGAACTGTTCTCCTCCATCTTGCAACTATAGAACTTATTGGAGACTTCATATCTCTCAATCCAGGCATTTGCTTGAAATATTAACTTCAACTCCTGGAACATCTCATATGCTCGATGACGTTCAAAACATTGTTGAAGTCCCGATTCTAAGCCGTAAAGCATGGCACACTGAACTATCGAGTAGTTATCAGCTTTGCTCTGCCAGACGTTCATAACATCTGGTGTTGCTCCAGCAGCAGGCCTGGCACCCAGCGGTGCTTCCAGGACGTAATTCTTCTGTGCAGCAATGAGGATAATCCTCAAGTTACGGACCCAGTCTGTGTAATTGCTACCATCATCTTTCAACTTTGCTTTCTCAAGGAACGCATTAAAATTCAACGGAACAACAGCACGAGCCATCTATCTACAATCAAGCATAAACAAGCAAGATACTATCAGGTACTAAGTTTCATGATAAATTTAGGTTCAATTAATTTACTTAAAGAACTCCCACTTAGATAGACATCCCTCTAATCCTCTAAGTGATTACGTGATGATCCAAATCAACTAAACCATGTCCGATCATCACGTGAGATGGAGTAGTTTCATTGGTGAACATCACTATGTTGATCATATCTACTATATGATTCACGCTCGACCTTTCGGTCTCCGTGTTCCGAGGCCATATCTATAGATGCTTGGCTCGTCAGGTATAATCTGAGTATTCCGCGTGTGCAACTGTTTTGCACCCGTTGTATTTGAACGTAGAGCCTATCACACCCGATCATCACGTGGTGTCTCAGCACGAAGAACTTTTGCAATGGTGCATACTCAGGGAGAACACTTCTTGATAATTAGTGAGAGATCATCTTATAATGCTACCGTCAATCAAAGCAAGATAAGATGCATAAAAGATAAACATCATATGCTATCAATATAAGTGATATGATATGGCCATCATCATCTTGTGCTTGTGATCTCCATCTTCGAAGCACCGTCGTGATCACCATCGTCAACGGCGCGACACCTTGATCTCCATCGTAGCATCGTTGTCGTCTCGCCAATCTTATGCTTCCACGACTATCGCTACCGCTTAGTGATAAAGTAAAGCATTACAGCGCGATTGCATTGCATACAATAAAGCGACAACCATATGGCTCCTGCCAGTTGCCGATAACTCGGTTACAAAACATGATCATCTCATACAATAAAATTTAGCATCATGTCTTGACCATATCACATCACAACATGCCCTGCAAAAACAAGTTAGACGTCCTCTAATTTGTTGTTGGAAGTTTTACGTGGCTGCTACGGGCTTAAGCAAGAACCAATCTTACCTACGCATCAAAACCACAACGATAGTTTGTCAAGTTGGTGCTGTTTTAACCTTCGCAAGGACCGGGCGTAGCCACACTCGGTTCAACTAAAGTTGGAGAAACTGTCACCCGCAAGCCACCTATATGCAAAGCACGTCGGGAGAACCGGTCTCGCGTAAGCGTACGCGTAATGTCGGTCCGGGCTGCTTCATCCAACAAAACCGCTGAACCAAAGTATGACATGCCGGTAAGCAATATGACTTATATCGCCCACAACTCACTTGTGTTCTACTCGTGCATATAACATCAACATATAAAACCTAGGCTCGGATGCCACTGATGGGGAACGTAGTAATTTCAAAAAAATTCCTATGCACATGCAAGATCATGGTGATGCATAGCAACAAGAGGGGTGAGTGTGATCTACGTACCCTTGTAGATCGACAACGGAAGCGTTTGGTTGATGTAGTCGTATGTCTCCACGGCCCGATCGATCAAACACCGAAACTACGGCACCTTCGAGTTCTAGCACACGTTCAGGTCGATGACGATCCCCGGACTCCAATCCAGCAAAGTATCGGGGAAGAGTTCCATCAGCACGACGGCGTGGTGATGATCTTGATGCACTACCGTCGCAGGGCTTCGCCTAAGCACCGCTACAATATTATCGAGGACAATGGTGGAAGGGGGCACCGCACACGGCTAAGAGTATGATCACGTGGATCAACTTGTGTGTCAAGGGGTGCCCCCAACCCCCGTATATAAAGGATCAAGGGGAGGAGGCCGGCCGGCCTCTATGGCGCGCCAAGGAGGAGTCCTCCTCCTAGTAGGAGTAGGACTCCTACTAGGAGGGGGAAAGAAGTGGGGAGGGAGAGGGAAACGGGGGCGCCGCCCCCCCTCTCCTAGTCCAATTCGGACCAGGGGGGAGGAGGCGCGCGGCCCACCTTTGGCTGCCCCTCTCTTTCTCCACTAAGGCCCATATGGCCCATTACTTCTCCCGGGGGGGTTCCGGTAACCCTTCGGCTCTCCGGTTTTCTCTGAAATCACCCGGAACACTTCCGGTGTCCGAATATAGCCGTCCAATATATCAATCTTTATGTCTCGACCATTTCGAGACTCCTCATTATGTCCGTGATCACATCTGGAACTTCGAACTAACTTCGGTACATCAAAACTCATAAACTCATAATATAACTGTCATCGAAACCTTAAGCGTGCGGACCCTACGGGTTCGAGAACAATGTAGACATGACCGAGACACGTCTCCGGTTAATAACCAATAGCGGAACCTGGATGCTCATATTGGCTCCTACATATTCTACGAAGATCTTTATCGGTCAGACCGCATAACAACATATGTTGTTTCCTTTGTCATCGGTATGTTACTTACCCGAGATTCGATCGTCAGTATCTCAATAGCTAGTTCAATCTCGTTACCGGCAAGTCTCTTTGCTCGTTCCGTAATACATCATCTCGCAACTAACTTATTAGTTGCAATGCTTGCAAGGCTTATGTGATGTGCATTACCGAGAGGGCCCACAGATACCTCTCCGACAATCGGAGTGACAAATCCTAATCTCGAAATACGCCAACCCAACATGTACCTTTGGAGACACCTGTAGAGCACCTTTATAATCATCCATTTACGTTGTGACGTTTGGTAGCAGACAAAGTGTTCCTCCGGCAAACGGGAGTTGCATAATCTAAACGATCGGGTGCTAAGCTAATGGAATGGGTCATGTCAATCAGATCATTCACCTAATGATGTGATCCCGTTAATCAAATAACAACTCCTTGTTCATGGTTAGGAAACATAACCATCTTTGATTAACAAGCTAGTCAAGTAGAGGCATACTAGTGACACTCTGTTTGTCTATGTATTCACACATGTATTATGTTTCCGTTTAATACAATTCTAGCATGAATAATAAACATTTATCATGATATAAGGAAATAAATAATAACTTTATTATTGCCTCTAGGGCATATTTCCTTCACTCACTTCACCCCCTTCTTGTTCACGAGCTGATCTCGTCTAGAGTTTTTTTACAGTACATCATACTATCTGGGTTGGTATCATTTTTGTTCGGTATAGCTACATTTTACTATGTGAGGCCATCAAATCTAGTGCTAGATATACACTATTGACCTGTCCCCTAGTCCCCACTTTCTTTTCTTTTTCAACCAATAGATCGGTCTATATCAAGTTTGTACTGCGTTTCCATTTATTTTCCTATTATACCAAGAGACCAGTTGGATAGGCAGTCTCTGTTACTTTTCGCCCCCATTATTTTCTCTTTCGAACAAGTCCTAGATTTAGGTAACAAATCTCCCACCCCCGGAACCACCCCCTTTCTTCCCTGTTTGAACCAATCAGTACTACAAGATTCGACTGCATGAAGTAGTTTTACCTCTTAACAGTAAAAATTTAGGTGGCTTTCAAACAGCCGATCGATCCTATCTATGAGTGGGCCTAAGAAGTAGTATAAGATACAAATGTAGCGGCATGAGGAGATGGGACAGTAGAGCAAGACCGGTTCCGAAGGAAGTTTTACCTAAGGGTCACCGGGATGTCGCTAGGTGGGCGGCGGGAGGCCGGATCTGCCCACACTACGGCAGCGAGGAAGAAGGGGTCGGAGGCCCTCCCTAGCCGGCACTGCGTGGAAGAGAAAGACAAGGCACGCTGATCAGGATGCGCCAGCAGTGGGTCAGAGCCGTCGCCGAGGACGACCGCGTGAACATTGCACCTTATCACCTTCCCCGGCGGAGGGGATCTGGCCGGATCTGTGACCAGCGGTGAGCAGACAGAGAGTGTGGCCACCTCTATCATGTTTAGAATTGGCGAGGAGGAGAGAGTGTGAAGAGAGCAACACTAGAAAGCAAGCATGGAGGCTCTTGCCTATATAGTGGAGTAATTTTTTTCTACCAGAGCCGGTTTAACCTCTTCAATGACTGTCGAGAAGTCTTCATACACGTGCCCCATCACTCTTTGCATTTGAAAACCGAACCAAAAATAAACCAAACCGATCCAATTCTGCGAGTTTTATGGTTTATGGTTTCGGTATGGAATGAACTTTTCATACCGCTTTGAAATTTTGTTTTTATGGTATATACCGAAAAACCGAACGATTAACGTAATAAACCGAAGTAAAGAAATAAATGTATATATCTTCAGATGAACAACGATACAGGTTGTCATTTTTCTTGTACATGAGTCAAATTCACTACTAAGCACGTAAAATTTCCCACGCCGCATGCGGCTATCCAGGAGCCGGATCCGGGAGGACCGAGCCGGACCCGCGCTAGCACGCCACCGCCCAGATCAGGATCTCCCTCGGCCATCATGCCACAAACGAACCCGCCGCTTGACGGCGCGTCCCGACTAGGCAACCCCGCCGCACCGCCGGCCCTGCCATAGCCCGGCGCCCCCTCTCAACTGTCGTTGCCCCTGGGCAACTCTCTCGGTCATGATCGATCTACCAACGAAGAATAGCTCAGGAACACGAAGACACAGGGTGTTTTGTGCCGCCAACTTACTAGCGGCTTTTCTGTTTTCTCCTTCTCTTATTCCCTGCGCAACTGTGTCGCCTGATCCATGCGCCACGCCCTCTCTCAACGTGCCATCCCACGACGAGTGGATCATGACCACGTGCACGCTGCTACTGGCCTGCCGTGAACGGAGCACGACTCAGCCTCCTATCTTCTACGCAAAGGAAATCAAATGTGACGCTGTGCAAAGCTGACGTACACGAAAAAACAAAAACTACACTATGCCTAAACCTGAGCGAGCACGACACAAGTAAATCCTAACAAATCATCCCCTTACTTGCGCCGTCCGTTCTGCACCTCCTCGATGCCGATCCTCTTCTTCAGCTCCATGAACTAAATTCTGCCCAGGGACTTGGTGACAGCATCCGCAAGCAGATCTTCAGTGCCCACATAGTCGATGTCAATCTTCCCTATCTCAACACAATCACGAATGAAGTGGTACCTCAAGTCAATATGCTTGCCGCGATCATGGTGCACTGGATTCTTGCTCAAGGCAATTGCCGACTTGTTGTCGACCAGTAGCTTGACACTCTTTGGTTCAGCCCCTTGTATGTCAGCAATCAATCTTCTCAACCACATTGTCTGCATAGCAGTTGCGGCCGCCGCCACGTACTCCGCCTCACAGGATGACACGGCGATGATCTTTTGCTTCTGTGATGCCTAGGTGATCAGGTTTTGGCCAAGGCAGAACACTGACCCGCTGGTGCTCTTGCGGTCGTCTAGGTCGCCGCCATGATCGCTATCTCTGTACCCCACAAGCTGCAGTTCATTCCTCCACCTCGCTTGTACTTGCAACCATGATGTATGGTACTGCTGGTATACCATAGAAGATGCCTCACTGCGGCCATGTGCTGCATCGTTGGCGCCTCCATGTAGCGGCTGACAATCCCAACCGCATAGGTGATGTCGGCTCGAGTGTTTGCCAGGTAGCACAAACTACCCACCAGACTCCGGTAGTAGGTCACGCCCCCCGCCGAACTCCCGTCGCTCTTCGACAGCCGCAAGCGATTTTCCATTGGCGTAGAGCAAGACTTGCAACCTGTCATCCCCGTCTGCTCAAGAATCTTGCGGGCATAGCTGCTCTGGCACAGAGTAATGGCGTCGCCCTTCTGCTCGACCTCGATCCTGAGATAATAACTCAGGGGGCCCAGATCACTCATACTAAAAGTGCGCTGCATCTCCGCCTTGAACTCTGCAATCTCGCCGGTGTTGTCGCTCGTGATGATTAGATCATCCACGTACACCCCCACAAGCAAGAGGGTGTTGCCGTTGCCGCGCTTGATGTGTGATATTAACCCTACTACTCTTGAATAATCCGTAAACGACTCCCATCACCCTTTACTGATTGGAGTAAATATGTCGAAGCTACACTTCACAATTACCAGGAAGATTAAATCATCTGCATATAATTATTATGTGTTTTCTTATGAGGTCTGATCTTTTTTATTACAACTGGGCTCATCATGTGGTAAACATAAAATAAAACCCACCCTGGCTAGACGGGCCACAACCCCCGCACATCCCCGTTGTTACCCTGATCCGTCTCTAAAACTAGTACTAAATAACAATTGCTTGTTCCTAAAAAAGAGTAAATAACAACTGTGCGACCTGCTGGGTCCCTGGTGTCAGCCGCTTGTTGTGTATTTCTCTCGTTTATTGACTATGTTGACAATGGCGTGGGACCCAGATGTCCAACCATTAGGAGGAACCATTTTGGGGGCTTGTAATAACGAGGCACTTGCTTGCGTACTGCCATGACCCTGGTAGGTCCCTACTGTCATCCTCTCCACGTACAGTCATGTCCTCATTGCTCTTGGTTGTTGACCATGTTGACAATGCCAGATGGCGGCGCACCGCGCACAGCGAGCGAACCAAGGCGGAGGACAACGGTGAGGCCTCGGACAGGAACAAACAAGAGCCATGGAAGATGCGGCAGTCTAGTCGCAGGCGGAGGGGGTACGAGGGTTGACTAGTTCGGGTGCGGGTGCGTGTTGGAGCTAACGTCGCCGGAGAATAACATGACGTGTGGGGGATAGAGGGATGGACTGGCCAACGTTTGAGGTTACAATAGGGCGGCGGAGGCGCAGCCAGTCGTGGGAGGCGGGAGCAAGCGAGACCCACGGAGTGGTTTGGTTTGGGCGGCTGGAGGAAGAAGAAGAGATAGAAGATACACGACAGATGTAGGATTGTTGGGGAATGTAGTAATTTCAAAAGGTTTCCTATGCACAAACAGGATCATGGTGATGCATAGCAACGAGAGGGGAGAGTGTTATCTATGTACCCTCGTAGACCGAAAGCGGAAGCACTAGCGCAACGCAGTTGATGTATTCGTACATCTTCACGATCCGACCGATCCAAATACCGAACGCACGTCACCTCCGAGTTCAACACACGTTCAGCTCGATGACGTCCCACGAACTCCGATCCAGCAGAGCTTCGAGTGAGAGTTCCGTCAGCACGACGGCGTGATGACCGTGATGATGATGCTACTGACGCAGGGCTTCGCCTAAGCACTGCTATGATATGACCGAGGTGGATTATGGTGGAGAGGGCACCGCACACGGCTAAAATATTAATGATCAATTGTTGTGTCTCCAAGGGGTGCCCCCCTCCCCGTGTATAAAGGAGTGGAGGAAGGGGAGGGCCGGCCCTCTCTATGGCGCGCCCTAGGGGAGTCCTACTCCCACCGGGAGTAGGATTCCCCTTTTCCTAGTAGAACTAGGAGCCCTTCCAAGTAGTAGGAGTAGGAGAGAAGGAAAGGGAAAAGAGAAGAGAAGGAAGGAGGGGGCGCCGCCCCTCCCCCTAGTCCAATTCGGACTAAGCATTGGGGGGCGCGCAGCCTCTCCTCTCTCTTTCCCCTAAATCCCAATAAGACCCATATACTCTCCGGCGAATTCCCGTAATTCTCCGGTACTGCGAAAAATACCCGAATCACTCGGAACCTTTCCGATGTCCGAATATAGTCGTCCAATATATCGATCTTTACATCTCGACCATTTCGAGACTCCTCGTCATGTCCCCAATCTCACCCGGGACTCCAAACTACCTTCGGTACATCAAAACACATAAACTCATAATACAAATCATCACCGAAACTTTAAGCGTGCGGACCCTACGGGTTCGAGAACTATGTAGACATGACCGAGACATGTCTCCGGTCAATAACCAATAGCAGAACCTAGATGCTCATATTGGCTCCTACATATTCTACGAAGATCTTTATCGGGCAAACCGCTTAACAACATACGTTGTTCCCTTTGTCATCGGTATGTTACTTGCCCGAGATTCGATCGTCGGTATCTCAATACCTAGTTCAATATCGTTACCGGCAAGTCTCTTTACTCGTTCCGTAATACATCATACCGCAACTAACTTAGTAGTTACAATGCTTGCAAGGCTTATAGTGATGTGCATAACCGAGTGGGCCCAGAGATACCTCTCCGACAATCGGAGTGACAAATCCTAATCTCGAAATATGCCAACCCAACAAGTACCTTCGGAGACACCTGTAGAGCACCTTTATAATCACCCAGTTATGTTGTGATGTTTGGTAGCACACAAAGTGTTCCTCTGGTAAACGGGAGTTGCATAATCTCATAGTCCTAGAAAGATGTATAAGTCATGAAGAAAGCAATAGCAACATACTAAACGATCAAGTGCTAAGCTAATGGAATGGGTCAAGTCAATCACATCATTCTCCTAATGATGTGATCCCATTAATCAAATGACAACTCATGTCTATGGCTAGGAAACATAACCATCTTCGATTAACGAGCTAGTCAAGTAGAGGCATACTAGTGACACTCTGTTTGTCTATGTATTCACACATGTATCATGTTTCCGGTTAATACAATTCTAGCATGAATAATAAATATTTATCATGATATAAGAAATAAATAATAACTTTATTATTGCCTCTAGGGCATATTTCCTTCAGTCTCTCACTTGCACTAGAGTCAATAATCTAGTTCACATCGCCATGTGATTTAACACCAATAGTTCACATCACCATGTGATTAACACCCATAGTTCACATCGTCATGTGACCAACACCCAAAGGGTTTACTAGAGTCAGTAATCTAGTTCACATCGCTATGTGATTAACACCCAAAGAGTACTAAGGTGTGATCATGTTTTGCTTGTGAGAGAAGTTTAGTCTACGGGTCTACCACATTCAGATCCGTATGTATTTTGCAAATTTCTATGTCAACAATGCTCTGCACAGAGCTACTTGTCGTGGTATTTCTCATGGGGGGCTTGCGAGTCGACAGATGCCACAAGGGCTTAGTGTGTGGGTAAGACTGCTGCTGATAGTTCCGGGAGCGGGTATGCGAGTAGCACGCGGTGGTTTACCCAGCTTCGGAGCTCTCCGGAGAGATAATACTCCTACTGCTGCATGTCTGAGTGTATCTATCTGGGGTGTTCATCGGGCAGTACAAAGTGCTCCTGGAGCTGTATCTAGGATCAGTGCCAAGTGCATCTGATCTGGTATATGCCTATGTGAGGCATGCTAGTGGCCGGCCATGCTCATGGCCGTGAGCATATGAGTGCTCATGCGTGGGTGTGTGTGTATCCTGGATGGATGAATGGATGTGTGTGAGGACTTGTGGCCATGAGCTAGCTAGCCCTCTTGCTAGCTAGCATGCATGCGTGGGAGTGAATGGACAGAAGGCCATAGTGGCGCCCCTGTCGTGAGCCTCCCCTGGTGCTCCTTATAAAGGGGAGCCCAGGGGACAAGGGATGGCCCATGTGAACAACTTCACTATTTGGGAGACAACGATGTGATATCTCACACCTGCTACAGTGTATCACTATTGCTCAGCAGTGTCCGGGTACAACCATCTTGTCCGCGGTATGGCCATCGTGCTAGGGTCTTGTCAGTGTCGGGTCGTGCTGCAGTCGGCAGCAGGCTGGTTGACGCAGTCGGCAGCCGGCTGGTTGGCGCAGTCGGCAGCCAGCAGTCGGCCGGGCAGAGCAGTCGGACGGGAAGCCGGCAGGAGCGGCCGAACAGTCGGACTGAGGGGCTTTGCTAGCCCCGATGTCTTGAAATATCGTCTTGCCGTCCTCGGGGTACCCGTGGTCAATTACTCCGACAGTAGCCCCCAAGCCTCCGGGCAACTTGGCAAAGTTGGGCAGAGGTTTTTTGGTGAGTGTTCATTGAAATGATCATGAAAAAAGACAAAGTTAGTCCATGCGGATATAGCAAATGTTTTCTTTTAGCATTGCAAGTTTTATGCGGAGGGTGCCGACTCGGTTTCGTCCGAGCCCCCTTAATCTTTTTCGTGTTCCCTCCACTTTTTGGCTTGTTCTCTTGCTTGCCAGACAGCCGCTCTGCGGTCTATGGCTAAGAGTGGGCCGCGAAGTGGAGTGTACAGTACTCAGAGTCTAGAAGCAGATTCAACCGAGTAGATACTTGTAAAGGAAAACGGCTGGGTCGCCCGAACCGTTTTTCTTCCCGGACGTTTTTCGCGTGGGTGGCCTCCAGCATTCACCCTTGCTAGCCGGACAGCCGCTCTGCGGTCTGTGACTAAGAGTGAGCCTTTGGTACTACGCATGCTACTAAGCCGTCTGCGGGAACTAACGTCTCAGGCCAAGCGACCAGCCCCCGGGCCAACTCTGGCTGGCACCGGGGCGAATAGTGATGCAACTGTAATTAAAATGTGGAGATAGACCCCGAGCATCGCTCGGGGTTATCCGTGATTGCGTGATGCAAAAATATGCGGGTGAGGAGCTTACATTGACTTTCATGTAGTCGCGGTCGTCGAAGACAGCCGACGCGACTCGGCGCTCGCGGAGCACGTCGGTGCACCCGCTGGGTGTAGCCCTTGAGCCCCCGGGTGCTCGAAGGGGGGTCCCAGCCGGTCAGGCTCGACCGGCCGGGCGGCGAGGCGTCTTGCAACGCCCTTTTTCTTCTTTTCCTCTTCTGCCGGCTGCTGGCAGCCGGACAGAACTCTTCTCTTGTCTGCAATCTTCGTGGGGGCGCGCCAGCGCACCCGCTGTGTGTAGCCCTCGAGATTCGGGCCGACTGCTGAGCAGTCGGGCTGGATCTCCCAGCAACTACTTTGTCTTCTCCTTCGTGGGGGCGCGTTAGCGCACCCGCTGGGTGTAGCCCCCGAGATTCGGGCCGACTGCCGAGCAGTCGGGCTGGATCTCCCAACGACTACTTTGTCTTCTCTCTCGCGCGGGGGCGCATCAGCGCACCCGCTGGGTGTAGCCCCTGAGATTCGGGCCGACTGCTGAGCAGTCGGGCCGGATCTCCCGGTGACTACTTTGTCTTCTTCTCGCGGGGCGCGTCAGCGCACCCGCTGGGTGTAGCCCCCGAGATCTGGGCCGACTGCTGAGCAGTCGGGCCGGATCTTCCGGCAACTACTTTGTCTTCATCTTCGCGGGAGCGCGTCAGAGCACCCACTGGGTGTAGCCCCCGAGATTCGGGCCGACTGCTGAGCAGTCGGGCCGGATCTCCCGGCAACTACTTTGTCTTCTTCTTTTTTCTTCATTTGTGCCGGCTGAGAACAATCGGACACAACTGTTTTTTTAAAGCCGGGTAGCGGGCGTGGGGACCCGGCATGCCCGGGTGGCAGGAGCCGGCCGTCCGGGAAACGGGCGCGACCCGACCATTCGGGTGGTGGGAGCCGGCCACTTTCCGTTTCTTCTCTCTGTCCGACTCCATGTGGGCAGCCGGACCCTTCTTTTTTTGCAGTCGGCCCTTTGACTTTTCTTTCTTTTCTTTCACTGCCTGAGCAGTCGGCAGGAGCGGGACGGCAGTAGCCAGCGTCCGGGTCACGGCAGAAGCCGGCAGGCCGGGAAGTGGGCGGAGCCATCCGGCTGGGGAGCGGGGGAGCCGGCCAGGGCGAAGCCGGCAGGCCGGGGTGCGGAGGAGCCGGCAGGCCGAGTTGCAGGGGAGCCAGCCAGCGCAGGAGCCGGCCGGCGGGTCGGCGGGAGTCCCGCAGGTGCGTAGCCGCAGGCGCGGCTTGGGCAGCAGTCAATGCTGCAGCGATGCGGAGCCGGCCCGACATAGGCCGAGTGGCGGAGGTGGCTCGGAGCAGAAGCTGGCGAGGGGCGCGCAAGGCGTGCGGAGCCGGCTGCGGACCGACCAGGCGGAGGCGGCCCAGCGCAGCCGGGTCATTGGGGAGGCACGAATGCGGCGCTGCGGGCAATTGGAGCCGGCTGCCAGAGGCACGTACGAGATGCCGGCAAGGCTAGCTGGCGGATGGGGCCGGACCCGGAGCAGGTCTGGGCGGGCGCGCGGATACGGAGGAAGTCGGCCGCGGGGCGAAGCCAGCGGAGCGAGGAGTCGACTAGAGCCGGCGCGCCCAGGCGCGGAGGCAGCTGATGCGAGCGCGTGGAGGCAGAGCAGCCGGCTGGCGAGCGGGCGCGGCAGTGACGGAGTCGTCACAGGGCCGGCGCGCGCGGGAGGAGTAAGCGGAGCCGGTGGCGAGATGTGTCCGGCCAGCGCACGTAGCCACATCCCGCGGGCGCTTGCACCGGGCAAGCTAGCTAGCATGCATGGAGCCTAATCCATTGGGTTTGCTAGCTAGCTAGCTAGCCATGCACAAAGGCATGTACTTACAGGAGCGATAGCAAGGCGTGGCCGTAACTGCGGCTACAGCGAAACACTGCATGACATCGACACCTACAGCGATGCGAGCATGCAGCTACAGCAAGCGGCGGGCAAGCTCATAGTGGAGGCAGGAAAAGAGCCATGGGAGTGGAGGAGGCAGTGAGCGCAGCCACGGAGGCCGGAGCGGCGCAGGGGGGAGCTCAACGGTAGCAGTGGACGACGCTCGAGGAGCTCGGAGAGGCCTGGCCGGGCGCGAGCAGCATGCACGCAGGCATGGGCGCCTCTCGAAGAAGAAAACGAAGCAACGCCGCAGTCGAAGGCACGGACGTGCTGCTCCACGCGGCCGTCCCGGGGGCGTGTTGGTGTCGAACCCTCGAGTGCTACCGGAGAGACAACGGCGATGTCGCGCCAGTGAAGATGAAGATGGCGAGGCCAACGGCAAGGACGTGCCGCCCCTCGCGGCCACACCGGGTGTCGTGGATTTGTCACGGCAGATGTCCTAGCGAAAGGACTTAGTCGTGGAGCCATAGCTACGAGTTTACTTGAAGGGGTTTAAAGCGGACACAAAGACACGAGGGTTTTATACTAGTTCGGCCCCTTCGAGGAAGGTAAAAGCCTACGTCTAGTTGTGATGGTATTTATATGACCTTGATGGCTAGGGAGCAAACAAGCTTCGCCTAGGCTCGAGTTGTGGTCGTCTCCCCTGAACCGCCACCGGGTCGTCCCCTTATATACACGGGTGACGCCCGTTGGTCCATAGAGTCCTAACCGGTTCATACTCGTATTCCGGTTGGTATCTCTCTATTCCTTACTTACAATGCAAGTCATACATCAGGCCGGTTCACGGCTACATGTTCTAGCCGACTACAGGCCTTGGGCCTTCATCTGTTTATGCCACTAAGGAAGTTAACCCGGCCCAATTAGGCCGGTTTATGCCTAGTGGTAATATCCCCAACATTAGGCCCCAGATTGATTTGAACTGGTTCATGTCAATCCTTCACACCATCTTGCGTCTTGGATATCTTCTGATAATTGGCGAATCTCCATGTCGTCATCATTTTTGGTTGCTGTAAATCGGCATGACGTCATCAGTTTTGGTTACTGTAAACCGGCATGACGTCATTGTGAAATTCCTAACGCCCTCTTAATGACAGCTCCTGGATTCGCGCGTTTGACCTAGCTCGGTTGCCTTATAAATAAGACTGAAGGGTCATTTCCTTTTTCTTCCCTTCGTCCCTTCTTCTTCTTCTTCCTCACGTCGCCGGCTTTGGAGCTCCGCCACCACCGTCGACCTCTGCCTCGTCTCAGGCCGCTGCATCAACCTGAACGTACCAGAGTGTTGCGGCGTCTTTCCGCATCTTCTCCGTTCCCGGTAAGTCTTCTCTCCTTCTTAACCTAGATCTGTTCTTAAGGTTCCATGTTCTTGCTATGTTCATTGCGCGTTCATAGCTGTTCTCTGACCTTGAATGCATCTGTGGACTCTTGCTGTGCTTAGTAGCGATCCCTTTAGCATCCGCCTGCTATTTCTCATCCAAGCGCATAGATCTCCCGCACATATCCGCTCAATGGTTCACTTCTGTTTCCGCCTTAGTCTTCGAAATATTTCCTGTTTTTATGAGCTTGCTGTAGATCCGCGGCTGTAACCTGATTTTGTGAAACTTGTTTCTGCATGACTAGTTGTCCATAGTTTCAATTGCTTCCGATGCTTAGGCCAGGCGGTTTAACTTCACCATAGAGAAAAAATTGCTAAACCGGCATATATGTCATTAGTCCCCTGGTTGAACCGCCAGAATCCATCTGATGCTGCATTGTAGAAGACCGGTTTATGGGTACTGCCTCCGGTTTACCGTAATTAGATCAACACCTTGTTATCCGGCATGACCTTGAACCGGATCACTTATTTCTTGTAGATCTCGTCATGGCCAAACAAGTGTATGAGTGCAACTGGGTTCCCTCCCGTGTCACAGAATCACAGCTGAATGATCTAGTCCTGATCGGCGCTCTGGATAGCAAAGATACGATTCACTGGAGGGTTCCTGGAGATGAATGTCCTCCTACGCCCCAGGAAGGAGAGGTCGTGGTCTTCGCAGATCATATGGCCCGGGGCTTCAAACCGCCCGACTCCAAATTTTATCGGGATGTGTTAGCCAACTTTCAACTCCGTCCACAGGATATTGGCCCCAACTCCGTCACCAATCTATGTCACTTTCAAGTACTTTCTGAGGCATATCTTCAAGAGGAGCCTTCAGTCGAGTTATTTAGAGATCTCTTTCATCTGAACCGCGTACTGAATTCACTGACGGCCCTAATACCGAACTGGGCGGTATGGCCATTCAGAAAAGGAAAGAAATCACCTATCCCCACGTCAAACTCCATACTCACCCCAAGGAATGGAACGCAACTTGGTTTTATTGCAAGGATACCTCTCCTCACAATGAAAATCCCTTGCCTGGCTTCCGTCCGAAACGGCTCAGCAACACTCACCCTTTTCCACAAAGGCTAAGCGCCAAGGAGAGAATTAAATACGCTCCTCAACTATCCAAACTCCAGGCCTTCATGGCCAATGGTTTAACAGGAATAGACCTTGCACGCTGCTGGATATCATGGAGCATTTTGCCTCTAAGCCGGCGCCCAAATTTGATGTGCGAGTATACTGATAGTGTCGATGACCCACTCCGACACACTAAAATCCAACTCCCTAATGACGAAGTCACAGAATCTGTGAAAAAGATGCTGAATGAACCGGAGCACCTCTGTGCTCAAACCGGTCTGCCTCCTTACTGCACCACCAACAAACCGCCAGCGGTACTATTTTAATTGCTCTATTGTTGAACCGGTCACTATTTTATATGCTCAACATTTAATTACTGCTGATCCAGGGTGATAATCCATTTTGGAGCAAGAAACTTCCTCAAGACAAAACGGAGAAGGCTGGACGGCCAACCCGGCCCAAGACCAAGGTTATCAAGAAGCCAGCTCATAAGAGAAAAACCACCGCTTCATTTGACCCAGCCATTGACGATGATGTGGGTAATCCGGATCTTGAGGTAGAACTTGATTCACTTGGCTTGCTTTTTACACGCCTTATTGATGATAATGCTTGTCAGGATGACGCTGAAGCCAGCAATGCGGGTTTTGTTGAAGTAACCATTCTCTCTTCCGATTCAGAAATCCTGCCTTTGCCAAAATTTCGCCGGGCAAACCGGAAAGTTAAATTTTCTCATCCTTTTGCTTATCTGGATTCCCAATTTCTTATGAAGACCCAGCAACACGAAGCTCGCTGCACAACCCGGCACAGTGGCCAGGTAGTTACCTCTGCCGGTTTACCAAACAGTCCGGTTCGAAAACGCCGCTCCGAGGTCTCCGACCTTTTTATTGATTTAAATTCTAAAGCGGGTTTCTTCCGTCAACCTCTTAATCCATCCGACTCCGATTACCAGGTCACTTCTCATTCATCGTCTGGTGAATCATCAGCCACCCAGCTACCACCTTTGAAAATAGTTGCTGGGTAGGTTAAACCGAACATATGCTTCCAGTATACTGCGCAATGGCTTACGCTTTTCCTTAACTTTTTATTTTTCTTTCAGGGCTAAACCGAAACCAAGCAAGAAGGACCGCCTGGATAGAGCGGCTGAAGAAGATGTGGCCCCAGAACATGACCAAGCACCGGATCATGAAGTTTTTACTTGTGAAGATATCCCCAATGATCCTCCTCTGCAAGACGACGTTATCCCTGAAGAAGGTCTTATTCATACTCCAGCCTCTGCTGATCCGCCTGCCAGCTCTGTTCAGATTGAGAAATCCCAAACTCCTGCTGACAAAACGGCCGTGCCAACCCAAACCGGCGAGTCAAAAGATGATGATGTTGTGATTACCGGCGTAGGCCGTTCTGAACCCGGGAATCCTGCCACCCTTACCAGGCATACCATCAAAGAGGATTCTTCCCCTTTGAACAAAGGAAAATGGGATGTTGAATTAGAGACATACGCCGCTCTGAATGCTCAAGATCTTCACTCTGGCTATCTAAACCGGCTTTACACTAGCCGTGACTGTGAAGCTGGCCTGGTCAAAATGATGAGGGATAAATTTGAGGTAAATTCCTTTTTTCCTTTCTGCCATTGCATTCATCCTTGTAGCCCCCAAGGGCCGGTTTGTGACCTTGGTCAAACCGAGACTTGATCCTGACCATTTTTGATATCCGTCGGCATAACCCTCGAGGGCCGGTCTAACTTAGCATAATTAAACCGGGGCTCAAAAATAAAAAGCTGTCCTTAGAACATAACTTGATCAAATAGCCATTAGCCCCCAAGTGCCAAGTTGAATACTTGTATTGAGCTTGGGACTTTGTAATCTAGCAATATACAAAAAATTGAAGGTGCATTAGCCCCCAAGTATCAGGCATATAACTTTTGTTATGTGGTTGATACTTCCATTTCTTGGATCGTTTGTGCAAAGCTTAAAATGCCATCTGTATGCAGGCTGAAGTGAAAATCAAGGAGGACCAGATTGCCGATTTGCAGGAGGCCCTAAAGACCCAGCAGGCTGAAACAGATAAGGCCAAACAAGAATTAACCAGCGCTTTGAGCACTGCGGAACGGCTGAAAGAAAGCTTCAAGAAAGAGCGGGCTGACTGGGCCACTGAGAAGGCCGGTTTAACCAAAAGAGCGGAAAATGCTGAAGCGGCCCTTAAACCGGTGGTGGATGAACTAACGGCCGTGCAGCGGCAAATACACTCCATGACTGCTGCAATCTTTGGTAAGCTCCTTGTAACTTCTGTGATAAATTTGAATCTGCTGTATCGTAAATCCGGTTTGAGACCATTCCAATCTTGTTGTAGGCACACGTATTGGGCATTTAGGAAATGATGTGCGGAAGAAATTGAAAGCTGCCTACACCTTGGTGGAACAATTGTATACCGGAGCCCAACGGATCATCACCACAGCTTCTCCCAACAACCCGGCGCCCTCTTTAATCTAGGACACTCTTAGCAAGTTGTCAATGCTTCCAGCCTGGATTGAGGAGCTGAAAAAATCCGCTGCCCGAACCGGAGCAATCAATGCCTTAATCCGGGCAAAGGCATGGGTGCCCGACTTTGATCCTGTGGAAGCAGCTCAAGGCTATCCCAGTCTGAAAGAAGATGGCTCTGAATTCAACGAAGAAGATTTAAGGGCCATAAACCGTGCAGTGCGCCCTCTGGCTTGCCAGCTAGCTGAAGAGGCAGATTTGACACATTATCAAGTGCAATATAATAATCAAAACAAGCGAGTGCCTGCCCCAACTGTTGAAGCGGAGAATCTGATTCCTCCAATCCGTAAGCACACTTACGCCCCTGATATTGAACCGTCTTCCCTGATCCATGAAGAGGCTGTTTTCCAAGCTTTAATGGGAATCGACTGGACCACTGTTGATTTCCAGCCAATGGGTAGAGACGAGGAAGCTGAAGCGGCGGAAGATGAGGAGCAGGCTTGAACCGGAAGCCGGTTTGAAGAACTGTTTGCAACATCCTTCCACAAAAACAATGATTTTGTTTGAGCACCATGCTGCTTTGTAATAGGATAATTAAAATTTCTGCCTGGAATATGCCTTCGTGCATAAGTACTGAAGCTTTTGCTTGAAAAACTTTAATTCATATTTCCTGCCATGTTTGATCATAAAGCTGGCTTTAGCCAAGCCTGAAGCGGTGGTTTTATAAACCATTACCGTCAAAAAGGGAGAAAGTAGCTCCTGTACAGACCGTACTGACTTAATACGAGCCCCCTGGTTACTCCATGATGTTAACAGGGAAAAGGTAAACCAGGCAGGCTCCTCCGGATTTAAAGGGGGATCAAAAATTATTGGCCGAACCGGAAAAAATATGCTTGTTGACATAAAAGAAATCCAACAAAAGCAAATAACGAACAAACCATGAAAACAACATGGAAGCAAAGGCAATGATAAAAACCATTTGCAAAAATATGCTATACTGAGCTGTTCAGATGGTATTACCATGGTCGGACATGATCAAAGCCCCCAATAGGAGTGACAATGATTCAAGTCAGCCAGGTCCCCAAATGACTCGTGGCATATATGCCAGATCAAGAGGCGTGGCAATGGTTCAGGCCCAACCATGCCCCCAAGTGATTTTGTGGCCTTAGGCCGACCAAGAGGCGTGACTGGTTCAGACTTGACCAAGTCCCCAAATGATCTGGTGGCTGTCGCCTATCAAAGGGTGTTCGTTGGTTCGGACACGACCAAGGCCCCCAGTGATATATAAAAAACAAATGTCAAGGGGTAAACCGGAGGCCGCTTTAAACAGAACCACTCCGTGTAACCTCGCATGATGAGAAAGACAGAGACCCCGCTTTAGCTGAGGCTCCGGTTTGATATATCAAAGATAATATATACATTGTCATGATATGTACATAGATAGAGCCGATGGATCAAGTATAGTAAGGCCGAAGATGAGCTATATTCCACAGCCTGTTGGTCTCCTCTTCTGATGTACGTGAGTCTTGATGTCCTCGAATATCAATCAGATAGTACGACCCGTTGTGCAAATTTTTGCTGACCATGAAAGGTCCCTCCCAAGGTGGGGATAACTTGTGCATATCCGTTTGATCTTGGATGAGTCGAAGCACCAAATCTCCTTCTTGAAAAGTTCTGGTTCTAACCCGGCGACTGTGATAGCGACAAAGATCTTGCTGGTAAATCGCCGAACGGGCAGCCGCTATATCACGCTCCTCGTCCAATAGGTCCAAAGCATCTTGCCGTGCTGTCTCATTGTCTGTTTCAACATAAGCTGCCACACGAGGCGAATCGTGCCGGATGTCACTAGGGAGAACTGCCTCTGCTCCATAGACCATGAAAAATGGCGTGTATCCTGTGGACCGATTTGGCGTAGTATTGATACTCCATAATACAGATGGTAGCTCTTCAACCCAACATCCTGGTGTCCTTTGCAATGGGACCAAAAGCCGGGGTTTGATGCCTCGCAAGATTTCCTGATTAGCTCGTTCTGCCTGTCCATTGGACTGGGGGTGTGCCACTGACGACACGTCAAGTCGGATGTGCTCACGTTCACAGAACTCCTTCATAGCACCCTTGGATAAATTGGTACCATTGTCAGTAATGATACTGTGTGGAAATCCAAACCGGAAAATCACCTTCTTAATGAACTGCACCGCTGTTGCTGCATCACACTTGCTGACAGGCTCCGCTTCAACCCACTTGGTAAATTTGTCAACTGCCACCAAAAGGTGGGTTTTCTTATCCTTGGATCTATTAAAAGGCCCAACCATATCCAGCCCCCAAGTTGCAAACGGCCATGTTATTGGGATCATCCTCAAATCTTGAGCTGGCACATAAGCACGCCTTGAAAATTTCTGACATCCATCACACCGTTTAACCAAGTCCTCCGCATCAGCGTGCGCTGTTAACCAGTAGAACCTGTGACGAAACGCCTTTGCCACCAGAGACTTTGAACCGGCGTGGTGTCCACAATCCCCTTCATGGATTTCTCTTAAGATTTCACAGCCTTCCTCAGGAGAAACACAACGTTGAAACGCCCCTGATATACTGCAATGATGTAATTCACCATTGACAATCGTCATAGACTTGGATCGCCGGACTATCTGCCTGGCTAGAATCTCATCCTCTGGTAACTCCCCCCGGTTCATGTACGCAAGATAAGGAACTGTCCAATCCGGAATAACATGCAGGGCTGCCACCAATTGAGCCTCCGGATCAGGGATAGACAAATCCACCTCACCTGGGAGCTTGACTGACGGGTTGTGCAACACGTCCAAAAAGACGTTAGGCGGGACCGGTTTACGCTGAGAACCCAACCGGCTTAAAGCATCCGCCGCTTCATTCTTTCGACGGTCCACATGATCCACTTGATAACCCTTGAAACAACCTGCAATATTATCCACTTCCCGACGATATGCAGCCATGAGCGGGTCCTTAGAATCCCAAGTGCCAGACACCTGTTGAGCCACTAGGTCCGAGTCACCAAAGCACTTAACCCGGCTTAAATTCATCTCTTTAGCCATCCGGAGGCCATGGAGCAAGGCTTCGTACTCAGCTGCATTATTAGTACAAGGGAACATTAAGCGGAGAACATAACAAAACTTATCACCTCGCGGGGAAGTTAATACGACTCCAGCCCCCGAGCCTTCCAATTGCCTGGATCCGTCAAAATGAATAGTCCAATATGTGTGATCCGGCTTCTCCTCTGGTGCTTGTAACTCCGTCCAGTCATTGATGAAATCAACAAGTGCTTGAGACTTCACTGCCGTCCGAGGCACGTACTTCAGTCCATGTGGCCCAAGCTCTATAGCCCACTTGGCAATCCGTCCAGTCGCCTCCCGGTTCTGTATAATATCACCCAAGGGAGCTGAACTGACCACTGTGATGGGGTGCCCTTGAAAATACTGCTTCAACTTCCGACTGGCCATAAAAACTCCATAGACCAGCTTCTGCCAATGCGGATACCTTTGCTTGGATTCAATAAGCACCTCGCTGATATAATAAACCGACCGCTGAACCGGATATACATTGCCTGCCTCTTTGCGTTCCACCACAATAGCCACGCTAACTGCCTGAGCATTGGCCGCTACGTATAATAATAGTGGCTCCTTGTCGACCGGAGCTGCAAGAACAGGCGGATTGGCTAACTGCCGCTTCAGGTCCTCAAATGCCTCATCAGCAGCTGGACTCCAGACGAAATTGTCTGTCTTCCTCAGCATTTGATATAAAGGGATAGCCTTCTCCCCGAGGCGGCTGATAAACCGGCTCAGCGCAGCAATTCGGCCCGCCAAACGCTGAACATCATTGATACACTTCGGTTTAGCTAGGGATGTAATAGCCGTAATCTTCTCCAGATTAGCCTCAATTCCTCTATTAGACACCAGAAAACCCAATAACTTGCCTGCCGGAACACCAAAAACACACTTGGCCGGATTAAGCATCATCCTGTAAGCTCGCAAGTTGTCAAAGGTCTCCTTCAAATCATCCACCAGCGTCTCCTTCTGTCTTGATTTTACTACAATATCATCCACATAGGCATGCACATTGCGGCCGATCTGCTCATGCAGGCAATTCTGTACACACCGTTGATAGGTGGCTTGGGCACTCTTGAGCCCGAAGGGCATAGATACATAGCAGAAGGCTCCAAAGGGAGTAATAAATGATGTTTTCTCCTGGTCCTTAACCGCCATCTTGATCTGATGATATCCAGAGTATGCATCCAAAAAACTCAAACGCTCACAACCCGCCGTGGCATCAATGATCTGATCAATACGGGGGACGGCAAAAGGATCTGCCGGACAGGCTCTGTTAAGATCTGTGTAATCCACACACATACGCCAAGTGCCGTTTTTCTTAAGAACCAACACCGGATTAGCAAGCCACTCTGGATGGAACACGTCAATAATAAAACCAGCTGCTAAAAGCTTGGCCACTTCCTCTCCAATGGCTTTGCGTCTTTCTTCGTTAAACCGGCGGAGGAACTATTTCACCGGTTTATACTTAGGATCCACATTAAGAGTGTGCTCAGCGAGTTCCCTCGGTACACCTGGCATGTCAGACGGCTTCCATGCAAAAATGTCCCGATTCTCACGGATGAACTCGATGAGCGTGCTTTCCTATTTGGGATCCAGGTTGGCACTGATAGTGAACTGCTTGGACGAATCGCCGGGCACGAAGTCAACAAGCTTGGTCTCAGCTGCCGATTTGAACTTCAGATCTGAATCATGCTCTGTAGTTGGCTTCTTTAAAGGGGTCATATCCGCCGGATCAACATTGTCCTTATAATACTTCAACTCCTCCATGGCACAGACTGACTCTGCATAAGCCGCATCACCCTCTTCACATTCCAAAGCGATCCTACGGTTCCCGTGAACTATTATTGTCCCCTTGTAACCCGGCATCTTGAGCTGTAAATAGATATAACAAGGCCGCGCCATGAACTTGGCATAAGCCGGCCGCCCAAACAGGGCGTGATACGGGCTCCGGATCTTCACCACTTCGAAGTTTAATTTTTCCGACCGAGAATCGTGCTCGTCCCCAAAAGCCACATCTAGGGCTATCTTGCTAACAGGATATGCAGATTTGCCTGGCACAACACCATGGAATACCGTATTCGACAGTCTGAGATCCTTGTCTGTTAGTCCCATGCGCCGGAATGTCTCATAGTATAGTATGTTAATACTGCTTCCTCCATCCATGAGCACCTTGGTGAACTTATAACCCCCCACCTAAGGGTCCACTACTAATGCTAACTGGCCCGGATTATCAACCCGGGGCGGGTGATCTTCTCTGCTCCACACGATGGGCTGCTCTGACCAGCGTAAGTAACGTGGTAAGGCCGGTTCAACAGAATTCACCGCTCGCTTGTGGAGTTTTCGGTCGCGCTTATCCAAGCCAGTTGTGAAGACATGGTATTGCCCATTGCTCAACTGCTTTGGCTGGCTCTGATAACCTGACTGCTGCTGCTGCTGGCCGTTCTGATTATTCTGGCTATTGTGACCGCCCTGATTGAAACCTGAACCGGAAGCTCCATCATGACCCGGGCCGTGTAAACCGGATCCTGAACCGCCACCTGACCCATGGTCATACCGGAAGGCATTAGAGTTTTTAAACTCCCGCATAATGTAACAATCCTTCCAAAGGTGGTTAGCCGGTATCTCCTTCGTCATGTGCTTTGGGCAAGGCTGATTCAACAAATAATTCAAACGGCTTGCGTTAGGATTGGGGGCCCCATTACGATCTGCCGCTTTACCTCTGCGCCGCTGCCCCTTGTCCTGTGCATTAGCGTTGGCCACAAAATCCATGCTACCCTCCGCCTTGTGTTTACCTCCGTTTCCATGACCCGCCGGTTTGTACTGCTGCTGTTTAGAGTTGCTATTCTTCCTTCCCTTCCATGCTTCATCATCATCAGGTTCGGGATCCTTGGTACTGTCCGAATCAGCATACTTTACTCAAGCAGCCATGAGGGTTCCCATGTCATTACAAAACCGCTTCATGCGTCCCAATTTCAATTTTAGAGGCTCAAACCGGCAGTTGCCTTCCAGAGTTAAGATTGCAGAGTTAGCATTAATCCTGTCAGATGAGTGCAAAATTTCCGAAACGCGGCGCACCCAATGGGTCGTTGATTCTCCTTCCTCCTGGACACAAGCCGCCAGGTCTACTATGGACTTGGGCTGCTTACATGTATCCTTAAAATTCTGTATAAACCGGGCCCGCAACTGGGCCCATGAGCTAATAGAATTGGGTGGCAGGCTCTTTAACCAAGTACGAGCCGTGCCCTCAAGCATCATGGTGAAGTATTTTGCACATGCGGCCTCATCCACGTCCAGCATCTCCATGGCCATCTCATAACTCTCTACCCATGCTTCAGGGGGTAAATCAGCGGTGTAATTTGGCACCTTGCATGGACCCTTGAAATCTTTGGGCAGGCGCACATTACGTAAAGCTGGGATTAAGCAAGGCACTCCCAAAGCGGATGTGATCCCTGGTCCGGCAAAGGTTGTAGAACGAACCGGTGTAAGTTGGCCCGCATTATCCTGTGCTGCTAACTCGGCCTCCCTTTGTGCCCGGGCCCGGTCCACCACATCCTGAGCATCTCCAACACCACCTGCCGGGTCATTACCACGGGCCGCTTCACGGCCTCGCGCATTGCTTGATATGGCCGGTTCCTCCATGCGCCTGCTATAGCTCCGGCTCGGACGGGGCGTAGAATGAATCCGATCACGGCTGTATGAATATGCCTCCTGCTGAATCAGTGCAGTCCGGAGAAGCTCCTTAACCCGGCGTGTCTCTATCGCTTGCGGAGAATCCCCTTCGACTAGGATGGCCTCTAACCGTGCAGCGGCCGCAACAAGGTTGTCCATAGGATTAGAATAATGACCTGGAGGCGTCTGGACCGGTGGAAAATTCATAATGTTCTGCTGAGGGGGTTCCATCAGGCGAGGTTGGACCGGCTCCCCTGGTCCCGGTGCCTCAATCAGATTTGTCTCCGGGTACTGTGGCGGATTACTAGGCCCAGCCCTTGGAGTGTGAAAGAGATTTCGGGGGTCAAACCCTGACGGCAGGCGTGATCTGTGCTTCCGCTTCAAAACCTCCTGTGATGCGTTCTGGTCAAGCATGAGTTTATAGGCCTGGGCGTCCAAAGCGGCCCATTCTGCAGTCATCCTGTCTTTTTCTGCTGCCAGATCTGCTTTGGCTTGCACGATCTGCTCTTTCACCTTCGCGATTTCTGCATTATGGGCCTCCTGATCCGCCGGATTATCCTCTGCCATAAGCGCGGCTAGTGCATCAAACAGTTCAGATAGAACCTGAACCGGCGGGCGCACAAGGCCTCCTGCCCCTGCTGCGGCTGCCGCTGCTGACCCGAAGAGCATTGCTGCGGCGGTCGAAGAGTGATTCGCCGCCTGTGTACCGGCCATGAATATTCCAACCCGGTTGACCTGGCCCGGGGGGTCCGGAATACTATCGCCATTGGAACAGACCCTAATCTGGTCGTCTTGCAACTTGTATAGCGATTCGGTCTCTCCGGTCGAGGACTCGTCGTCAGAATAGACGACGGTCTCATTACCGTGTTCTGACTCGTCCTCACGCTCACCTTCGTGGACGACTCCAACGAAGACACGCTTCACGGCCGGTTTAACCCGGGTAGATCTCGCACACTGAGCCGTCTCGATGAGGTTGGTGCAGATGTCCGGCTCAGGCCCAGGCTCATCGATTTTGCCAATGAAAACGTGTATGCCACCAAAGGGGACCCGGTACCTGTACTCGATTGAATCGGCCTCGGGATCCCATCCTGCGTCGTCGATGTAGATCCTGCCCCGACGACTCTTGGTCATCCGGCCCACAACATAGCTTTAGAGTCCCTTGAGCTTGCCCTCCAAGATCGTCAAACCATCATGCGATAGCCCCACGGTGGGCGCCAACTGTCGTGGATTTGTCACGGCAGATGTCCTAGCGAAAGGACTTAGTCATGGAGCCATCGCTACGAGTTTACTTGAAGGGGTTTAAAGCGGACACAAAGACACGAGGGTTTTATACTAGTTCGGCCCCTTCGAGGAAGGTAAAAGCCTACGTCTAGTTGTGATGGTATTGATATGATCTCGATGGCTAGGGAGCAAACAAGCTTCGCCTAGGCTCGAGTTGTGGTCGTCTCCCCTGAACCGCCACCGGGTCATCCCCTTATATACACGGGTGACGCCCGTTGGTCCATAGAGTCCTAATCGGTTCATACTCGTATTCCGGTTGGTATCTCTCTATTCCTTACTTATAATGCAAGTCATACATCAGGCCGGTTCACGGCTACATGTTCTAACCGACTACAGGCCTTGGGCCTTCATCTGTTTATGCCACTAAGGAAGTTAACCCGGCCCAATTAGGCCGGTTTATGCCTAGTGGTAATATCCCCAACACCGGGGGTGTGTCGATGTCGAGCCCCCGACCGCTAACGGAGAGACGGCGCCGACGCCGCGGCGGTGGAGACG
Organism: Triticum aestivum; assembly: GCF_018294505.1. Classification (NCBI taxonomy): domain Eukaryota; kingdom Viridiplantae; phylum Streptophyta; class Magnoliopsida; order Poales; family Poaceae; genus Triticum; species Triticum aestivum. Next base: position 52,891,001 of record NC_057797.1, on the reverse strand, counting down.
AAGATGAGGCCGACGGCGAGGGCGCGCCGTCCCGTATGGCTGCTCCGGGGGCGGGTCGAAGTCGAGCCCCCGAGTGCTACCGGAGAGACGGCGGGATGCTATGGCAGGGAAGGCGAAGATGGTCCCGCCTGGACAGCGAAACCAGCAGCAGCATGGTAGCATAATAGTAGTACCACCCAACGGTGGGCGCCAACTATCGTGGTATTTCTCACGGGGGGCTTGCGAGTCGACAGATGCCACAAGGGCTTAGTGTGTGGGTAAGACTGCTGCTGATAGGACCGGGAGCGGGTATGCGAGTAGCACGCGGTGGTTTACCCAGCTTCGAAGCTCTCCAGAGAGATAATACTCCTACTGCTGCATGTCTGAGTGTATCTATCTGGGGTGTATATCGGGCAGTACAAAGTGCTCCTGGAGCTGTATCTGGGATCAGTGCCAAGTGCATCTGATCTGGTATATGCCTATGTGAGGCATGCTAGTGGCCGGCCATGCTCATGGCCGTGAGCATATGAGTGCTCATGCGTGGGTGTGTGTATCCTAGATGGATGAATGGATGTGTGTGAGGCCTTGTGGCCGTGAGCTAGCTAGCCCTCTTGCTAGCTGGCATGCATGCGTGGGAGTGAATGGCCAAGAGGCCATAGTGGCGCCCCTGTCGTGAGCCTCCCCTGGTGCTCCTTATAAAGGGGAGCCCAGGGGACAAGGGATGGCCCATGTGACCAACTTCACTATTTGGGAGACAACGATGTGATATCTCACACCTGCTACAGTGTATCACTATTGCTCAGCAGTGTCCGGGTACAGCCGTCTTGTCCGCGGTATGGCCATCGTGCTAGGGTCTTGTCAGTGTCGGGTCGTGCTGCAGTCGGCAGCCGGCTGGTTGGCGCAGCCGGCAGCCGACAGTCGGCCGGGCAGAGCAGTCGGACGGGAAGCCGGCAGGAGCGGCCGGACAGTCGGACTGAGGGGCTTTGCTAGCCCCGATGTCTTGAAATATCGTCTTGCTGTCCTCGGGGTACCCGTGGTCGATTACTCCGACACTACTCTAGCTAATTGCTCCTACTTTCAAAATGTATCCAGATTGAGATTTAGGGTCATCTAGATCAGTGTCAAAGTTTGCATTGACGTAACCCTTTACGACGAACCTTTTGTCACCTTCATAATCGGGAAACATATCCTGATTCCACTAAGGATAATTTTGACCGTTGCCCTTGCTAAACTCAGTGTAGGGTATACAATAGATCTGGTACACACCATGGCATACTTTGTAGAAACTATGGCTGAGGCATAGGGAATGACTTTCATTCTCTTTCTATCTTCTGCCGTGGTCAGGCTTTGAGTCTTACTCAATTTCACACTTTGTAACACAGGTAAGAACTCTTTCTTTGACTGTTCCATTTTGAACTACTTCAAAATCTTGTCAAGGTATGTACTCATTGAAAAAACTTATCAAGCGTCTTGATCTATCTCTATAGATCTTGATGCTCAATATGTAAGCAGCTTCACCGAGGTCTTTCTTTGAAGCACTCCTTTCAAATACTCCTTTAAGCTTTCCAGAAAATTCTACATCATTTCTGATCAACAATATGTCATTCACATACACTTATCAGAAAGGTTGTAGTGCTCCCACTCACTTTCTTGTAAATACAGGCTTCACTGCAAGTCTGTATAAAACTATATGCTTTGATCAACTCATTAAAGCGTATATTTCAACTCTGAGATGCTTGCACCAGTCCATAGATGGATCGCTGGAGCTTGCATATTTTGTTAGCACCTTTAGGATTGACAAAACCTTCTGGTTGCATCATCTACAACTCTTTTTTAAGAGATCCATTAAGGTATGTAGTTTTGATATCAATTTGCCAGATTTCATAAAATCGGCAATTGCTAACATGATTCGGACAGACTTAAGCATAGATACGAGTGAGAAACCCTCATCGTAGTCAATACCTTGAACTTGTCAAAAACCTTTTGCGTTAATTATAGCTTTGTAGATAGTAACACTACTATCAGCGTCCGTCTTCCTCTTGAAGATCCATTTAATCTCAATGGCTTGCCGATCATCGGGCAAGCCAATCAAAGTCCATACTTTGTTATCATACATGGATCCCATCTCAGATTTCATGGCCTCAAGCCATTTCGCGGAATCTGGGCTCATCATCGTCTCTTCATAGTTCATAGGTTCGTCATGGTCAAGTAACATGACATCCAGAAAAGGATTACCGTACCAATCTGGCGCGGATCTCACTCTAGTTTACCTGCGAGGTTCGGTAGTAACTTGATCTGAAGTTACATGATCATCATCATTAGCTTCGTCACTAATTGGTGTAGGAGTCACAGGAACAGATTTATGTGATGAACTACTTTCCAATAAGGGAGCTGGTACAGTTACCTCATCAAGTTCTACTTTCCTCCCACTCACTTCTTTCGAGAAAAACTCCTTCTCTAGAAAGGATCCATACTTAGCAACAAATATATTGCCTTCGGATCTATGATAGAAGGTGTACCCAACAGTTACTTTTGGGTATCCTATGAAGACGCACTTCTCTGACTTGGGTTTGAGCTTATCAATATGAAACTTTTTCACATAAGCATCGCAATCCCAAACTTTAAGAAATGATAACTTTGGTTTCTTGCCAAACCACAGTTCATATGGCGTCGTCTCAATGGATTTAGATGGTGCCCTATTTTAACGTGGATGCATTTGTCTCTAATGCATAACCCCAAAACGATAGTGGTAAATCGGTAAGAGACATCATAGATTGCACCATATCTAATATAGTATGGTTACGATGTTCGGACACACCATTACGCTGTGGTGTTCCAGGTGGCGTGAGTTGCGAAACTATTCCGCATTGTTTCAAATGAAGACCAAACTCGTAACTCAAATATTCTCCTCCACGATCAGATCGTAGAAACTTTATTTTATTGTTATGATGATTTTTCACTCTGAAATTATTTGAACTTTTCAAATGTTTTAGATTTATTTTTCATCAAGAAGATATATACCCATATCTTACTCAAATCATCTATGAAGGTCAGAAAATAACGATACCTACCGCGAGCCTCAACACTCATCGGACTGCATACATCAGTATGTATTATTTCCAACAAGTATGTTGCTTGCTCCATTGTTCCGGAGAACGGAGTCTTAGTCATCTTGCCCATGAGGCATGGTTCGCAAGCATCAACCGATTCATAATCAAGTGATTCCAAAAAGCCCATAAGCATGGATTTTCTTCATGCGCTTTACACCAATATGACTTAAACGACAGTGCCACAAATAAGTTGCACTATCATTATTAACTTTGCATCTTTTGGTTTCAATATTATGAATATGTGTATCACTACAATCGAGATTCAATAAACCATTCACCTTGGGTGTTTGACCATTGAAGGTTTTATTCAGGCAGACAGAACAACAATTATTCTATGACTTTAAATGAATAACGTATTGCAATAAACATGATCAAATCATATTCATGCTTAACACAAACACCAAATAAAATTTATTTAGGTTCAACACTAATCCCGAAAGTATAGGGAGTGTGCGATGATGATCATATCAATCTTGGAACTACTTCCAACACACATCGTTACTTCACCCTTAACTAGTCTCTATTCATTCTACAACTCCCGTTTCAAGTTACTACTCTTAGCAACTGAACTAGTATCAAATACCGAGGGGTTGCTATAAACACTAGTAAAGTACACATCAATAACATGTATATCAAATATAGCATTGTTCATTTTTCATCCTTCTGATCCGCCAAATACTTGGGCCAGTTCCGCCTCCAGTGACCAGTGCCTTTGCAGTAGAAGCACTTAGTCTCAGGCTTAGGTCCAGACTTGGGCTTCTTCACTTGAGCAGCAACTTGCTTTCCGTTCTTCTTGAAGTTCCCTTTCTTTCCCTTTGCCCTTTTCTTGAAACTAGTGGTCTTCTTAATCATCAACACTTGATGCTCTTTCTTGATTTCTACTTTCATCGATTTCATCATCATGAAAAGCTCAGGAATCATTTTCGTCATCCCTTGCATACTATAGTTCATCATGAAGTTCTACTAACTTGGTGATGGTGACTAGAGAATTCTTTCAATCACTATTTTATCTGGAAGATTAACTCCCACTTGATTCAAGCGATTGTAGTACCCAGACAATCTGAGCACATGCTCACTGCTTGAGCTATTCTCCTCCATCTTTTAGCTATAGAACTTATTGAAGACTTCATATCTCTCAACTCAGGTATTTGCTTGAAATATTAACTTCAACTCCTGGAACATCTCATATGATCCATGACGTTCAAAATGTCTTTGAATTACCGATTCTAAGATGTTAAGCATGGTGCACTATACTATCAAGTAGTCATCATATTGAGCTAGCCAAACATTCATAACGTCTGCATCTTCTCCTGCAATAGGTCTGTCACCTAGCGGTGCATCAAGGACATAATTCTTCTGTGCAGCAATGAGGATAATCCTTAGATCACGGATCCAATCCGCATCATCGCTACTAACATCTTTCAACTTAGTTTTCTCTAGGAACATATCAAAAATAAAACAGAGGAGCTAAATGCGAGCTATTGATCTACAACATAGATATGCTAATACTACCAGGACTAAGTTCATGATAAATTAAAGTTCAATTAATCATATTACTTAAGAACTCCCACTTAGATAGACATCCCTCTAATCATCTAAGTGATCACGTGATCCATATCAACTAAACCATGTCTGGTCATCACGTGAGATGGAGTAGTTTCAATGGTGAACATCACTATGCTGATCATATCTACTATATGATTCACGCTCGACCTTTCGGTCTTAGTGTTCCGAGGCCATATCTGCATATGCTAGGCTCGTCAAGTTTAACCTGAGTATTCCGCGTGTGCAACTATTTTGCACCCGTTGTATTTGAACGTAGAGCTTATCACACCCGATCATCACGTGGTGTCTCAGCACGAAGAACTTTCGCAACAGTGCATACCCAGGGAGAACACTTATACCTTGAAATTTTAGTAAGGGATCATCTTATAAAGCTACCGTTGAACTAAGCAAAATAAGATGCATAAAAGATAGACATCACATGCAATCAAAATATGTGACATGATATGACCATTATTATCTTGTGCCTTTGATCTCCATCTCCAAAGCATCGTTATGATCTCCATCATCTTGATCTTTTATCAACGTGTTGTCACATGGTCGTCTCACCAGCTATTGCTTTTGCAACTATTGCTATAGTATAGCGATAAAGTAAAGCAATTACATGGCACTTGCATCTTATGCAAATAAAGAGACGGCCATAAGGCTCCTGCCAGTTGCCGATAACTTTAACAAAACATGATCATATCATACAACAACTTATATCTCATCACGTCTTGACCATAACACATCACAATATGCCCTGCAAAAACAAGTTAGATATCCTCCACTTTGTTGTTGCAAGTTTTACGTGGCTGCAACGGGCTGAGTAAGAACCGTTCTTACCTACACATTAAAACCACAACCATAGTTCGTCAAGTTAGTGTTGTTTTAACCTTCTCAAGGACCGGGTGCTGAGGACATAGACCCGGGGTAGGGTAATAGTCCTGACCTATACGTCCTACCTAAGGTGCTTGCCCTAGAAGCAAAGAAGTTCAAGAGTAAACAAGGTGGACCCAATAAAGGCGTCGAGCGCAATCCACTCGACCTACCATTCACTCGGAGACTACTTCTTCTTTGAGTCACTCGACTATTCAACCACTCGACCATGTAAAAGACCACTCGACGTACAAGAAGACCTAAAGCCGTTCTGCACAGCAACGGTCAGGCATTTACTCGTATATTTAATGATCATTTGTAGCACTTTATTACAGACGTTACCTGTAACGCTCTCTCTTTATGAACATTGAACCCTGTGCACGGAGGGGAGCTAGGGACCTAGCGCACTCTATATAAGCCACCCCCTCCTCTGGGACAAGGGTTCGCACCCCTGTAACTCACATGCATATAATCCAGTCGACCGCCTCCGGGCTCCGAGACGTAGGGTTGTTACTTCCTCCGAGAAGGGCCTGAACTCATAAAACTCGCGTGTACAACTCCTCCATAGCTAGGATTTTGCCTCTACATTCCTACCCCCCATTCTACTGTCAGACTTAGAACCACGATAGTTGGCGCCCACCTTGGGGCAGGTGTCTTAGCGACTTGTTGGAGAAGTTGCAATTTTTCCAATTCCCATCAACATGGTTTCAGGCGGAGGTTTGGCCGAGGGCCGCGAGATCTGTCTCGGCGCGCTCATATTCGTCGCCGACGACTCCGATTGGCTCCAAGAAGCGCCACTTGACATCGAGGCGCTCCCCATCTGCGGGACAATGCACTTTCGCGCGTGCGTCCATGGCGTCCTCCTACGGTAGCCGTCGACTCAGTATCGGTCGGCTCCTGTGCTGACCTCCCTCCCTGCAGCCCGCCGGAGCAAACATTCCGGTCGATTGAGGCTTCAGTGGTGGGTGAGGCATGCGGTGGCTCGCTAGTCGGCCACCTCCCAAGTCGCGGAAATCGAGGCCGACGAAACTCTCTACGGCCTGTTCGACTGGCTCCGTAGAGACTGCATCCGAGTGCGACTGCAGCGACCCTGCGGCGGAAGTTTTGATGGTCAATGGACCACGCAGTCCTCCTGGCTTCACCCGTGAAGACAGAGGTGATGGGGGCGGCGATCTGTCGCGTGTTCACGAAGAGTACCACCCTGAACCCGTCTCTTCGCAGCGGAGGGAAGAACTTCGCCGTCGGAACATAGATGCGCTTCACACTCCTATCGTTGGAGAAACCCCTGAGGCCCAGGCCTTGGAGGAGGCATGCCTGGCCAACTTGGCTGAGCGCACTCGACTGGAGAACCTCCAGCATGCACTCGACGAGCGTGCTCGGCAGCGTATCCCCGAGTCCAGTCGACGCCAACTTTTTCCGCCTCCGACTCAGGTATACCGAACTCTGATCCAGAATCTCGCAGGTGCGGCCTGAATAGCGGAGTCAATTCAACCTTCCCAGTCAGAAGCTGGTCGAGGTTTGGTGCAGATCCGGGCTTTCCTCCGAGCAGCGGGAGAGCAGAATACAATAGTATCTCAGTTGCGAAATAGGATCCCTAGCAGATCCGTGGTTGCAGACACAGTCCAGTTGGCTCACAGCCCGAGATCGCCCCCGAGGCGTGAGGGGCGTGCGGTCCGCCGAGATCAATATAGAAACCGCGAGAAATATGATCACCGACTCGATCACGATGATCGTCGTCGAGTGCCCACGCCTCCCCCAAGGAGTGGGTCATACGTGCCTCGGCAACATATTGACAGACGACCTCACAGTGGTGGGCAAAGGATTCCAATCAACCCCAGGGAACCGGGCTTTGATGTGAGATCTATTCTCGTTCGGGGTCTGGTCGACAGAAACAGAGCTCACAGAGAAGGCCACGGTAGAGATTTTCCAACCAGCAGCAGGGTGCATGTCTCAGGTCCAGAGTGCTTCAGCAGAGCCATCAGGGCTGCGGTGATTCCTCCCAACTTCAGGTTGGCAACTGGAGTCAGTAAGTTCACTGGTGAGTCCAAGCCTGACACTTGGCTTGAGGATTACCGAGTGGCTGTATAGATTGGTGGTGGCAACGATGAAGTTGCCATGAAGCATCTCCCTTTGATGTTAGAGGGCTCGGCCAGAGCGTGGCTAAATCAGTTAGCGCCTGGTAGTATTTATACTTGGGAAGATCTTTCCCGAGTATTTGTCAGAACATTTGAAGGTACTTGCAAACGGCCAGCAGGGCTGACAGAATTACAGTGTTGCATTTAGAAACCGAATGAAACTCTGAGAGATTATATCCAGAGATGGATCATGTTACACTATATAGTGGAGAATGTGTCGGATCACCAAGCAATTTGTGCCTTCAAAGAAGGCATTAAGTATTGGGAATTGAGCCTGAAATTTGGTCGGACAGGAGATATGACTCTGACTCGGATGATGGAGATTGCCACCAAATACGCCAATGGTGAAGAGGAAGACCGACTCCGGAGTGGCAAGCACAAAACAGTCGCCCACGAAACCGGAGGTGGGAACTCCAGTTGGAGGCAGAAGCGCAAAGCCGAGCCAGCTGCTCCTGGAGAATCCTTAGCCGTGACTCAAGGAAAGTTCAAAGGGAAACCCAAAGGACCGTGGAACCCCAAGAAAGTAAAAGATCAAGATGGAAATGATGTGCTAGATTTACCATGCCACATTCACACCATGAAAGATGAAGAGGGTAATTTCATTTACCCGAAGCATACCACTTGATAGTGTCGACTCCTAATCCAGCAATTCTGAGAGAAACAGCCCAAGAAAAAGGAGAAGGAAGCGGACAAAGTTGAGGATGAGGAAGAGGACGATGATGGTTACCCCCACGTCAATTCCACTCTGATGATTTTTGCTGATGTTGAGAGTAAGAGTCGACTGAAAGTCATCAACAGAGAAGTGAACATGGTCGCTCCGGTGACACCCAGTTATTTGAAGTGGTCTCAGACTGCCATTAAATTTGACCAGTCCGATCACCCAGCACACATAGCCACCCCTGGGAGGCAAGCGCTGGTGGTCGACCCAGTAGTCGAAGGCACTCGATTGACTAAGGTTCTGATGGATGGTGGCAGTGGTCTGAATATACTGTATGCAGAGACGTTGAAAGGAATGGGCATTCCGATGTCCAGACTCAGTGAAAGCAATATGAGTTTCCATGGAGTTATTCCTGGCAAGAAGGCTGCGTCACTTGGCCAGATCGCCCTTGATGTAGTTTTCGGTGATTCCAAGAATTACCGCAAAGAAAAGTTGACATTTGAAGTTGTGGATTTCCAGAGTGCTTATCATGCTATTCTGGGCAGGCTAGTGTATGCATGTTTTATGGCTTGGCCATGTTACGTGTACCTCAAATTGAAGATGCCTAGTCCTAAAGGGGTGATCACTATCACTGGCAATCGAAAGAAGGCAGAAGAGTGCTTCCAGAAGGGCTCAAAGATTGCCGATGCACAGATGGCAGTAGTGGAGTTGCAGGAGTATATAAAAAAATGCAGATCGGAGTGATTTGTTGCGAGCTAAGAAGCCTGCCACAGATTCAAAATTCCAATCATCTGGTGAAACGAAGCCGATTCATATTCACACAACGGATCCCAATGCTGCTCCGACTCACATTTCAACAACACTCGAGTCCAAATAGGAAGAAGCGCTCATCCAGTTCCTCCGTGAGAACTGGGACATCTTTGCATGGAAACCTTCTGACATGCCAGGTGTTCCCAGGGGACTGGCTGGGCATCATTTGTGAGTCGACCCAAAAGTGAAACCAGTCAAAGAACATCTTCGACGGTCCACCGTACAGAAGAGAAAGGCAATCGGTGAAGAAGTGGCTCGGCTTCTAGCAGCTGAGTTTATCCGAGAGATTTACCACTCTGAGTGGTTAGCTAATGTTGTCATGGTCCCAAAGAAGGACGACTCACTGCGCATGTGCATTGACTTCAAACATATCAATCGGGCCTGCCCGAAAGATCACTTTCCTCTCCCTCGCATCGACCAAATAGTCGACTCGACCGCGGGGTGTGAGCATTTGTCCTTTTTGGACGCTTATTCCGGGTATCATCATATCCGTCTCTATGGACCCGATGAGATAAAAACAGCTTTCATCACCCCATTTGGGTGCTTCTGTTATGTCACTATGCCATTTGTCTTGAAGAACGCTGGAGCCACATTCATGCGGATGATTCAAAAGTGTTTACTCACTCAGATCAGTCGGAATGTGGAAGCATACATGGATGACATTATGGTCAAGTCACGTAAAGGTTTCGACCTACTGGCTGACCTTGCTGAAACCTTGCCAACCACAGAAGGTATGATATCAAGCTTAATCCATCAAAATGCACGTTTGGAGTTCCAGGCAGAAAATTACTCGGTTTTCTCGTTTCCGAACGAGGGATCGATGCTAACCCAGAGAAAGTGGGTGCCATACTCTGGATGAAACGCCCTGTGCGTGTGCATGATGTCCAGAAGCTTACTGGTTGTTTGCCGCCCTAAGTCGATTCATTTCTTGCTTCGGTGAAAAGGCACTGCCTCTTTACCGACTGATGAAGAAGTCAGATAAGTTCGAGTGGACTCCTGAAGCTGATGCAGCATTTGCAGAGCTTAAAGCCCTGCTTTTCACCCAGCCGGTGCTTGCTGCTCCAATCAGCAAAGAGCCTTTACTGCTTACATTGCAGCCACTGGACAAGTCGTCAGTATAGTACTTACGGTCGAGTGGGAAGAAGAAGGAAAAGCTTACAAAGTTCAGCGCCCAATATACTATGTCTCTGAAGTTTTGACTCCATCAAAGCAAATATATCCACATTACCAGAAGCTTGTTTATGGGATTTATATGACCACGAAGAAGGTTGCACATTACTTCTCTGACCACTCCATCACAGTCGTCAGCGACGCTCCATTATCAGAGATTATGAACAACAGAGATGCAACTGATGGAGTGGCAAAGTGGGTGATGAACTCCTTCCCTTAGATATCAAGTTCGAGGCAAAGAAAGCTATCAAGTCCCAAGCAATAGCGGATTTCCTTGCCGAGTGGATCGAACAGCAACTGCCGACTCAAGTTCACTTGGAGCACTGAACCATGTTCTTTGATGGTTCCAAGATGCTGAATGGTTCCGATGTTGGGGTAGTACTGGTATCCCCCCGAGGAGACAAGCTCAGATATGTCCTCTAGATTCACTTTGATTCCTCCAATAACGAAGCAGAATATGAAGCACTCTTGTATGGGTTACGTATGGCCATCTCATTCGGTGTCCGTCGCCTCATGGTATATGGCGACTCAGATTTGATAGTCAATCAAGTGATGAAGGAGTGGGACGTCAGAAGCCCAGCCATGACTGGCTACTGCAATGTGGTGAGGAAGTTGGAAAAGAAGTTTGAGGGGTTAGAGCTCCATCATATACCCCGACTGAAAAAACAAGCAGCCGATGATTTAGTAAGGATAGGCTCCAAGAGGGAAGCCATTCCTAGTAATGTGTTCCTGGAGCATAGTGATGCTCCTTCAGTTCAAGAAGATCCCTTCACTGAAGAGCCCCCACAACCAAAGAGTGCCGTCGATCCGACTGAAGTCGAGATTCTAGCCGTGGTCGACCTAATCATGGATATTTTAGTTATTACTCCCGACTGGACAGTGCCGTACATTGCGTATATCCTTAGGAAGGAACTCCCAGAGGATGAAGAAGAGGCTCGACAGATCGTCCATCGATCCAAAGCCTTTACTGTGATAAGAGGACAACTGTTCAGGGAAAGTATAACCGGAGTCAGCCAGAAATGCATAACCCCGGAAGAAGGTCTAGCGATCCTCAATGACATCCACTCGGGGACCTGTGGCCACCATGCGTCCTCTAGGACCATTGTGGCTAAAGCATACCGAGCTGGATTTTATTGGCCACGAGCAAATGAAATGGCGAAAGATATAGTCGATAGATGTGAAGGCTGCCAGTTTTACTCCAATATGTCCCACAAACCTGCATCAGCCCTAAAGACCATTCCACTCGTCTGGCCCTTTGCTGTTTGGGGATTAGATATGGTTGGACCGCTGAGGACTGGTAGGAGCGGCTTCACTCACGTGCTTGTAGCAGTCGACAAGTTCACCAAGTGGGTTGAAGCCAAGCCTATCAAGAATCTGGAAACTAGTACCGCGCAACTTCATCAGGGAATTGACATTCAGATACGGAGTTCCACACAGCATCATCACTGACAATGGATCAAACTTTGATTCAGATGAGTTCAGAGCCTTCTGCGCCTCCCAAGGCACACGAGTCGACTATGCTTCAGTCGCCCATCCCCAGTCGAATGGACAAGCAGAGAGAGCAAATGGCCTGATTCACAAAGGATAGAAACCCCGACTGATGCGAGACCTCAAGCATGCAGCAGGCGCCTGGGTTGATGAACTTCCATCGGTTCTTTGGGGATTGAGGACAACTCCCAATCGGTCGACTGGCCGAACTCCATTCTTCTTGGTCTATGGAGCTGAAGCTGTTCTACCGAGTAACTTGCTTCATAATGCACCACGAGTCGAGCTCTTCTTTGAAGATGAAGCAGAACAAGCTCGGCAGGACGCAGTCGACCTCCTAGAGGAGGAAAGAGAGGTGGCCTTGATCCGGTCGACCATTTATCAGCAAGACTTGGGTTGATTCCATGCCAGAAATGTGAAAGGTCGAGCCTTCCAAGAGGGAGACTTGGTTCTTCGAGTGGATCAGCAGAAACCACACAAGCTTGCTCCTGCTTGGAAGGCCCCTTCATTGTCACCAGAGTGCTCCACAACGGAGCATACCACCTTTACAATGTCGAGCATAAGAAGGATGAGCCACGGGCTTGGAATGCGGAGTTGCTCCACCCCTTTTACACTTAAGTACTCATTCGAATAAAATGTAATAAGAAATACCTTTGTAATTTTCTTATCAAAGACAAGAGCTTTACAGCCCTCGTAAACGATTGTTGTTGCTTTTATTTGCATCTGAAATCCCCTAGTGGGTGACTTAGCCGCGAATCCGTTTCGCCTAAGTTTAAAAGAAAAACCTACCGAGTGGTGAGCAGGCCTCCCACTCAGAGGCTTAGCCGCGAATCCGTTTTGCCTAAGTTTAAAAAATCCTACCGAGTGGTGAGCAACCCTCCCACTCGGGGGCTTAGCTGCAGTCCAGTACTCGCCTAAGTTTGTAAAACCCTACCGAGTGGTGAGCAACCCTCCCACTCGGGGGCTTAGCTGCAGTCCAGTACTCGCCTAAGTTTGTAAAATCCTACCGAGTGGTGAGCAAGCCTCCCACTTGGGGCTTAGCTGCAGTCCAGTACTCGCCTAAGTTTACAAATCCTACCGAGCGGTGAGCAACCCTCCCACTCAGGGGCT